>NW_026623582.1:418403-467512 GCF_030028575.1 Malurus melanocephalus | reverse complement strand
TTGCCTGGTTGTCAATTTTTTTTTTTTTTTTTTTTTTCTTGTTCTGGACACATCATCTAATGCTTATTTTACCCTTGCTTTAGCATTTTTTACGAGCATTGGGAGTTCATTTTGCTCCACTTTTCCAGAATGAGCTCCCAAGTGTTCTGTTCCCGTTTAGGGTATGAGAAAGCCTCTTTAGAGACGGTGTTTGCAGCGCACAGACAAAACACKGCGCCTTCTCCGCAGCTGTCACCGATGCAAAGCCTGCACTGGTTTCACATGGATTGCTGCCTCTCTTTCTCTTATTCTCTGGTTCATTTTCTCCTCCACATCATCCTCCTGCCCTTCACGGGCGGGGATGCTCCTCCTTGCTCTCTGCCTGTCCTTCAGGAACTTCAAGCGTTCGATTCATCATTATTTGGGCCAGAAGGACCAATACCCCCCGAGTTCCAGCTCTACCCTGRTAAATTTTGACAATTTGGCGCCGTCCCCTGATGTGGAACGATGGATTGAGCTGCCACCGGTGCCGTCYAGCGAGGGGTCGCTTGGGGACAGCCCAAATTCGGGCTGTAAGCTCCTTTCTATGGACGGKTTATTTTGGTGGCGGCATTACCCAAATCCCCATCTCCCTGTGAATGTTTATGATTATAGTGACCTCTAGGGGTTTGCTTTCCATCACAGAGCCTTTAACTTTGGCCGCAGGATGACGGCAAGGTCAGTTTCCTGCTCGGCCATCGGCACTGATGACAGATTTTCACATTTTAGAACACTCAAGTTTCTTTAAAAAAAGTAAAAACAGGACACAACATGAACAGGCAAGTGACAAGATAGAGAAGAACATAGTTTTTTGGGCACCTGCTTCAGAGGTGAAGGAAGTCTTAGACAAACTTGGAAAACTTTCAAGGCCTGACAGTGAAATGTCTTACAAATGCAATGAGCAATGCTATTTTTGTACATTTTCCTTGTATCTCACAACCATCCTGTTATATTAATGAGATGAACGCCAGTAATTTTTAACCCATACACCTTTTTTCCTCTTGAGAATCATTAGCAAGGCTTTCGGGAAGAAGGACTCGGACAGATTTCAGTCCTTTTGTCAAAGATGTGAGTTTGTCACATATGAAAACATTCTGGTGGCTTTGAATGATGCAAAGCCAGCTTCTGAAGGATGAAACTGGCTCTTTTTGTGAAAATGGTGGGTTTTAAAAATTCAAATGTTCCCCTAGGGAGTTCTGATGCACAACATTGCCTATTGGTGTGCATCAAAAACAAATGTATATGATATACTTTATAATTGCTCAAATGATCAGTCAACTTACAAGACACCAAAACTGCTCTTCTTGAGTGAAATAAGGAAAAAGAAATCAAGGCATTCATCACAAATCAGAATCCAGTTCTGCAAAATTTAATTAATTCCAACTCTCACTGAAATCTGTCTCACTGTTGTGATGCACACAGTAAKCACAGCAGAACAGACACAAAAAAAAAAAAATTACAATCTAAATTTGAAAAAGCAGACTGGTTTAATGTCCTCATCCCCCCTTTTCCTACCTCACCCCCCAAATACTCTAAATTTCTGCTTTTCTTATGCATCTGGAATTACCAGATAATTATGAAATCCATAGATGGAAGAGCTGAAATCCTATATTCTTCTTCTGAATTGAAGGAGAAATTTACTGTGAAACACTGTATTGGCTATTAACAGGACTGGATTTAGTATAGAAAAATAAGATTAAAAACCCCAAAAGAACAACTAAAACTGGCGAAATTTAAATAAAGGGCAGAAATACAGCAGCCAGGTGATTCTTAGCTGTCAATTAGATTTGAATTTACTCTGGTAAACCAAATTTAAAGTAAAAGTAAGACCGAATTCCTAGCTTTTTTATAAATTGCATGTCAGATAGCCTCAGGCAGCAGCACCAGAAAACATTACAYCTGGAGAGGAATGCTGAATTCCAGTCAAGGACTGGACATGTCTCATTCTGCTCATCAGGCTCAAATTCCTGGACTTCCTCTTCAGATTCTTTTAACACTGTTTTTAATTTGGCTTCTGTTTCCTTCAGTCCCATGTAGGCTTTGTACACCTAAATTTCTTCTGTAATTTCATTTGGAGGCTTCTGTACTAGGCCTGTATTTTCACAGCCTTTTCCTGCCCTGCCCCTGAGTCTTCTGGCTGTTATTCTCTGTCTTGAATTGTTTTGGGCTATCGTTGGGGTGTTTCAGACCCCAGACTTGCCTGGTTGTCAATTTTTTTTTTTTTTTTTTTTTTTCACTGCAAGCATTGACAGCAGGCAAGCAAAGCACAAGGAATTATTCTGCACATGGCAGTACATCTATGGGAATTACAATTTCTGCTTTCTCTTATCAAACATCAAGGTTTTTATGCAGCTCCCTCGATCCATTTCAAATAACTGCCTTTGAATTTCTGGATCTTTCACAATCATCCATTCCTATTACTAGTCCTCAAAACAAGCTCCAGTCCTGCCCAGCTTTTTGGCAGAATACCTTATAAAATAGATGCCTGAAGAAGTAAAATCTCTCACAGTTTCCTCGAATAATCCTATGAATGGGATGGATGCTGGTTTTAAGAAATGGAGATGGTATTTCATTCCCAGAATCAGTGGGGTTTCTGTGGAATATTCCTGATGCTGTCAAGTTTGGGAGACTCTGTTAGGGAGCTCCTCTGACTCCAAAGAAGCAGGGTACACATGTGAGTAAAAATGGTTGCTGCTTGGATTTTGTAATACATCGGATCAACCTAGCAAATTAAAAAAGAAAACAAAAGAACAACCAACCAAACAACAAAACCAACAAAACTCAAACCCAGGGCTGGTGGTATCACACATGAGTTCAAAGAGACTCATTTGCAGAATGTCCAGGTGATGGATGGACTGAAATGCAGCAATGTGATCACCACTTTTCCATGGTAAAATGTACTTTTTCTGCCAATGTAAAAGGAATTCAGTGAGTGGTTTTAAACACTGTGTTGCTAGGTGCTGCTTGARAGTAATTCCCTCTATTGCTGGGATCCAAATTGGAAGTAGTAATAAGCAGATACTATTTAATAAACATCTTGAAAGCTGTTCTACCTGAAAATGCCCTCAGGGCTAGAAGAAAAATAAAAATGTGCATTTTCATGGTTTCACGTGATAAAATGAGCTATTATTTTATATAAAACTAAAAGGGATTTGTCAGTTAATGATGGAATGAAACACAGTAAAGGACAACGCCTTGTAATTATAGCAGACAATAAAACCATTTTAGATATTATTTGTATGCCAAATACACAATGTGATAAATACCAGTTTTGTTTTCAGTGGTTAAAGTATATTTTCATATTCCACACTTCGCTATGTGAGCAAAGGGCTTTGTGGTAAACACTTATTAACCAACTCTTTTAGTGAGGGGCTGTTGACAAATCCAGTTCTGAGCAAWGCTGAGCAAATTCCTCTCAATTATTTACACAAAACATGAAAATCAGTAAAGAAAAAAATGGCTAATGGCTTCATCTTGACAATTCTTTCACTGCATGTGCCATTAATTATCAAATTCCTGGTGCTGTGGGCATCCTTGCAGTAGTTCATCTCCAGGGTCACAGAATCACAGAAAGTCCTGAGCTGGAAGGGATCCACAGGAAYCATCTTCCCCATTTTAAATAAATTAATAGGAAATAGTCCTATCGGGAGACAAATGTGGCATTCTGAATGAAATTCTGTCCAGTATTTCTAAATAAAAGATCCTTTTTGGAATCTGAGCTTGCTGATTGAAATTGGAATTTCTGTCATTGAAGCTATGCTGATATCTTCCCTGGAACTGGCAAGAATCTCAGTTTAATTCAACCCATGCGAAATTTATGTATCAATTTCCATATCTATATATTATCTAACAATTTGTATATCAAAGGTGTTAAAAAATAAAATTTACATGTTTAAAATTACGATACACTTGAACCAACATTTTTGAGACAACCATGTCTTGATGGCTTTTATCACAGCTGTTTACAATTGCTTTTGCATGGAAGTTTTTGTTTGTTTGTTTTTGTTTGGTTGAGGTTTTTTTTTTAGTCTTCCTCATCTTGTTCATGATAAAATGATGAGCAGTATTTGCCAAGCCCACGGTAGACTCAGGACAAAGCAGAAGACCCAGTGGGCCTTGTTTTGGAAAGAAAAATGCTGTAGGAAATGTGGTATTTGCATGGCCACACCTCATTGATCTCAGTATTMTTTCAGTGTGATCCATCATACCAGGAAGGATTCTCTCACTCTTTTGCTGAAGAAGGTGCAAAATATTGGCATTAAAAAGGTGTTAAATGCAACAGAGAAAAGATGCCTATGACAGTCAGAATTGAACCAAAAGTTAAAAATTATTAGAGAGTCAAAAGACTTCTTTACCTCTCATAGTGACTTGTATGTGGTGATAATTCATTTATTTATTAATTTACAGATGGCCAGGAAATAAGCTGAATCGTCTGATTAAATTTGCCTCCAATTTSATTGGGAAAATCTTCCCTTGCTCTTCCAAGGTGTTGAGCAGCTGTCACACACCTCGTCCACGTGTAATTTTGGATTTCATAGCATTAAAAGGTGCTCCTTTTACCCAATGTGACTTCTGGATCTCATTTATTTTTAAAATTACTATGTCCTGTGAGCTGAATGTAACTCACACAGGCTTTTCAGACTTTCCAGACTTCCACTGCTCAGCAACCCGGTCACCTGCAGGAACAAGTGCTCAACAGAGCTGCGTGGAAAAAATTCAGTTTGGAGAATCCTAACAAGGATGCACATTAAATATRAATATAAACCCAGTGGGTACTGGAAGAAAAGCCTCCTCTCTGAACTGCATAATAAAAGCAATAATTCAGGATATTTTCAAAGAGTTCTTCATATCCCAACAGTTCAGTGGTCGAATAATTGGTAGGTGAACTCTGGAATGGTTTGGTCAGAAAACTACAAATAAGCAGCACTGCTGTGTGTTCACCATGGAAACTACAGAGAAAGAATAGTGTCAATAAATGCATTTTCCTATTCCATTCTGCGGTCTCCACCAGGTAAACTGGCCTTATACTGGTTCATTTAATTTTTTCCCAAATTGCTACAACAGCAGGAACTCAAAGAAAGGCTAGCCTAGAAAAAGCAACATACAGCGCTTTGCTGTTCAAACTGATTACATGCCATCATTTATGTTATATTAATCATAATTTATGTTACATTATTCAAAATTATATTTATATTGTGCTTTATAATTATACCGTGCATTATAATTACATTTTATATTATAATTGTTCTGTACAATTACAATGTTATAATTATGGTACACAACATTTATTATATTAATGAAATTTAATCCTGCAGAAATGTACAGCCTCAACCGGAAAAACTTATCTCACTAAACTCTAAAATTTGTATWTAATACATTCCTACTGCACCACACATCCAAGCACTCTGAACAGAAGCAACTGCTGGGGTTGTAAACTCCAGTTATTCAGAAACATCTTATGCAATTCACCTTTATAACTTCCTGCCGGTTGCATTTAACCTTTGCTTTTGCCACTGAAATATTTTCTGTGCTGGTGGCCAAAGCAAACATCACAAGTAGCCCAGAATCCTTTCCCACACCAGCTTAAATTCCATTCACAGAAACACACAGAGGTTATTTCCCTTTTTTTTTTTTTTTACTTTAAAGAGAGGTTTCCACTTAGCTATAAGACCTGTCACTCCTTACTAAACATGCAAAAAAAATGTAGTCCCAGCTAAGAAAAGTATTATTTCTCTTATCTGCTCTGTAGATCAAACCCTCAAAACTGATTATCGCACACGTATACAGTAAAAAAAATTGTAATGTCTGACAAATTGTTTTTTTCTTAGAAAGGGCCAGCACTGTTCAAGGATGCAAATCAGGAAAACGAGGCCAAACCCCTATTCTTAGATTCTTACCCTGATCCTGATGAGCAGCAACTGAATAAACAGGCTTCCCCTCTTTTGCCAGATGTTACAGAACTGCAAACTTTTAAGTTAGATTGATCCATTTAAAAAATGATGGGGATGAAATATGTAAAGTCTATTTTAAAGTCTTATGGTCTATTTTAAAATGTGAATGTTCTTCAGCTGTGCAAGGTTTGGGAGAAATAGGAACTGTCAGCCAACTGAAAATGCAATTTACTGCAAACTGGGTGCACCAAATCCTCACTGGAGTTTAGCGGTAAATCAGCATAGAGTCAGATAAATCAGTAAATCAGTAAGTCAGTAAAGCAGATCAGGATTAATAAGAAGTTTCTTGTGGAGGGTTTGCATATGAGGAATAGCTGAGAGCCCTTTGTTTGCCCAAGCTGCAGAATCACTGAGAGGTCATTTTGTCCTTCTACAAATGGAGAAATTCTCCCAGCTCCTTCTGCTCTTTTTACATCCAGGATGGTTTGCTGTGGTGGGCAAATGCTGTAGAATGGSTTATGACATTTTTTAGCAGGACTTGTCCCTGTCGCATTAAAGAAATTTCCCAACTAAATCTCATTTGCTCTTCCATTTGATCTGTCAGAGAGTTATTTACTGATGCCCTGGGAAGATGATGGCAGGAGAGAAAACAAAAACCCAAAAATTGTATCCTGGCCTTGAAGGACTTTCTTCGAAGGAAAAAAATAAAAGATGAAAAGAAAATCCATTGCTGTTAACATTCTAAAGATGACTCATAATAACTGTTTCAATTAGGTAAGATATTAATTAGTGGGTTGTTTGGGTGAAGATCGCCTTTATATGTGTGACAGATTAAAAGGGAATTACATAATCAGGAATGTCATATCTGTTAAAATTGTCACATTAAGGATCGTTAAATGTCTTTATTTAAATGTTTTCCTCTTCACTGAGGGTTGAAATACACCCTGGAGATGTCATCTGTGCTTTACACTGCAAATGAACCTTCCAARGGGGAGCTGTACTCGGAATTTTTATTCATTCAAATTTCTGGTTTGATGCTGTTCCGCTTAAATTTTTTTCACTGTTAATTTTTGAAAGCTTTGTAGTAATTTAAAAAAATATATATATTCAAATGGATTCGAATTCAAGATGCTGGCTGTTAATTTAAAATGACAAAAGGGTAAAAAACACCTAGCATCATTTCAGCCAGCAGTAATCCTACAGATGTTTTTAGGTAAAAGCAAAACATAAAATCCATACCATGCATTCTGCTTTCTCTTTTTCTTCYCTTTGTAAGCTATTGGATGAGTTTGGCTGGGTAAACAAGAAAATTAAGTATTAATGAATGTGTGTTTACTTACATAATTTAATTCAAGAGCTTGTTTGAGTACGCTGTATTTTCACCATCATTTTATTAGCCAAGAATTTGGAGCAATTAGAAACATAAATACAGCCCTAAATTGCATAGACTTTTTAATGGGTGCACCCACTCTGGCTCTTTCCAAAGTCAACATTCCATTCAGGAAAAATATTTTCTGAGGTTTCTGGAGGTGTTTGTAGCAGAAGATCTTCTGATAACCGGGGCAAAGAAAGGTGTCCCGTATTTTCAAATCCGCTGAGTGCAAAAACACAGCATCATGCCTGGAAACCCCAGAGAGCCTTTTCTTTTTTCCCCTTTCCCCTTTGTTTGTCATGGAAAAAAGGGAGGCTCAGGGGGCACTTTTGGTTTTTACAGCTCCCTGAGAAGAGAGAGGAGCCAGRTGGGGACAGCTGCGAAAGTTCACCTCACTAAAAGAAAATTATTTTTATCCCTACCAGGCACACAGTTTTTACCTTAAAACTTGAATTACCTAAAAATTTAATTCTGCACCTTGCCAGCGGTGCATATATACGTCAGTTGCAGGTTTTTTATGGCACACAAAGACTCTGAAATATTCTTTCCCATCAACCATTTTCTGAGAGTCTATTCAATTTTCTCTCCCTCAGCAGTGGCCTGTGAAATCCTGACTTTAATTTCCTGTGCCTGAAATCAGAAGCTTGCTGGAGGAGCCACCATTCAGAGCAGAAATTACAGCTTTGTGGGCAGCACAATTGGTATTTAATATGTCAATACCTGGGAGCTGCCAGGCCTTCCTGTGGCAGAAACGGGGGTGGAAGGCTCAGTTTGGAGGCTTCAGGATTATCAGTAGAGTAGATTTTTACTGTGAAAAAGGCAGAAAGAAGAAATTGAGAAACTAAGGAGCAGCATTGCTAGGCTAGGCAGCTGTTGAGGGGATCAGGGAACAGATTAATGCACAGTTTGGACAAGACCGGGTTTAGACAAATGCTTTGAAACCTTTTTGGGCCATCAAACCCAACAAGGAAACTCAGTCCTTAAGTCTGGGACAGGACCTCTGCACTGGGGAAAAATCTGTGGAAGGATCCTCAGCTCCCCTTTCAGCCCGATAAAACATTACTGGTTTTCCAGCTTGTCAGTGAAAGCAAGGAAAATTTCTGGTATTTCTGAAGCAAAGACAGCCCTCTGGCTTGAAAACTGAACAGAATTYGATACTCTATAAAATAAAAACCACAGCCCCTATGACCCATGATTGTGGGGGCACCATGGCAAGATGCTTCACTTTTTCTTGGAAGAAAAATAACCAAGAAATTTGTCAATTTAGGTCCTCCTAGGCCTGCCAGAAGGGAACTGTGAAATGTAACTACAATTGAAATCGTAGAAATACATGTTGTCCTTCAAATTTTTCCTATGGCCAGATCCTGAAATTGACAATTCATTAACCAAATTGCTGAATATGGTTTCATATGCCTGGAATATCCCTGAGGACAGCTGTTTTTGTTTGCAGGTGTAAGAAGGGAGAAGGAAAATGAAGAGACAAAAGAAAGGCTGAACCAGGCAGTACACTGAATTTTGCATCAGCTTTAGTGCTTTTCCAGTGAAGAAACATGTTTTGGGCAAGCATTAACAGTCATTGAACAGCAATAAAGGTAATGGAATAGTTGATTAAATGGCAAGGTGAATGACAGAAATTGTTGGGAAAAAAWTAATACTGGGGAGGAATGTAGTTGATGGTAAAATTTGTGCAAAATCAGAAAACATGAAATTGAAAATACCCAAGGCATCTCTGTAAATACTAGCACAGTTAATATTTCTTCTATTCCTATTTTGTCTGCTGTGCTGGAATAATGCATTTGAGCCACTTCTACAACTCTTAAAAAAGGAGTAAATTCCTACTGAATTTCTGTAATTCCACATATAATTGTGGAATCATACRCCCCACAATGTACAAGATGTGAGATGAGTCAGGACCTCCATAATTTAACACTTAGGGTGGCTCATTTTCCTCCCATGGCTGACACAGAGTTGGAGCCTGCAGTCAGCAAAATATATTGTTTTCCCTTAGCAAAATATTTTGAGTGTTACCTAAATCATTTAACACATAAATTAGCGGTTCCAGGCTACCACCAGCAATTTTCACTTTTCAGGTTTCTTATGCTGATGAGGGAGTTGGTTTTTTCCTTCAWAAAATAGAGTTCTTCATCATCAGCCTCATAATTTCTTGGGCAGCATCCTTGGAGGATGTGAATGTGGCTCAGGTGAGCTGAAATCTCGTTGGAGGGACTGTGGTGTCAAAAACTCCAATTGTTGAGACAAAAAGTGGCACCCCAACCCCCGTGGGTCTCAGGGGCTTAATCTGTTTTGCTTAGAAAATGAAGAACCATTGAATTACTTTGGTGGAAAAAAATGTTATTAAATAATTCAGTGAATGATGAATTTGGGAGGGAGGGAACCAGGATCAATTTACATAAGGATTAATCTGTAAGTATTGTTACAGTGCACATTCTTTTTGTGTGGTTTTTGTTGTTGTTGTTGTTTTTTGTTTATTTGTTTTGTTTTGGTTGGTTGGTTGGTCGCTGGTTTTTGTGGTTTTATGGGGKTTTTTTGTTTGTTTTGTTATTTGTTTTTTGGTTGGGGTTTTGTTGTTTGGTTTGATTTCTTTAATAGGAAGGAGAGGAAATAACTATAATTTCACCTGTGCTGTGACAAAACTTCAGAGTTGTCACTCTTCTTTTAGTCTGATTTTCACTCAAACTGCCGCACGCCCACAGACCATCGTTAGGACATCACATTAATTATCCAGAGGGCAAACAGCACAAAGACCATGATTATCCAATGGTAAAAATTCATTAATGTATAGGTTGAAAATACCTACAGTACYTTTTTGAACTGAAGACACAAACTAACCCAAGAAGGTCAGATCACTGACAGAAGTTGTTGCATAATTAAGTGCATTCCTGCCCTTAATGAAAGATTTCATCTCCCTCTGCTCGTCTGGGTCCAGCACGAAAATGTAACAATTCAGGCTGCCTTGGTGACACTTTGCAGCCAAACAAGTTCTTCGAGCCTCACCTAATTCTTTCACAATGATTAAAATTTGAGGAGCAGAAGTTGGGTTGGATATCAGCTGTCCCCAGAACCCTTTCCTGTCTATGTGATGTCAAAAAAAATTCCTAAGGCTCGAAGAGTTCAAGTCTAGTTCCTCATGGGAGTGACAAACACAAATTTAACCGCTGTGCTGAAGCCACACCTGAGGCAGCCTCTCTGTGACACCCAGATTTTACTGTTAATGTGGTTAATTAGGAACTCCCATGTTGTTTGGCTCTTTTTTTTTTTTTTTTTTTTTTTTTTTAATGTGAAGAGCCTTATTGCACTGTGAAATAGAGGAATGGAAGGATTGCAGTGGTCTCCTGTAACAAGAAAACATCTCAGAAAGGTCTCAGGTAAGCAGAAAAACATAAAATGTTATAAATGCTACATAACAAACCCCTTTACCATGCAGGTGTAGACAATTTCCCCAAACTTTCCATAAATGCACTCTGCATTTGACTCTGCCTTTAATCAGTGTGTCACAGTGAATAGAGCAGAATGGTATAAAAATGACCATTTCATTGATTTCCCATGATTTTATTGCAGATTTCTGGCCACTGTCAGAAGTTTGAATGCAGTCCTTTGCATACAGTAAGTGCTGGCGGTGATGAAGACATGTAAAAGTTTGTGAGTGGCAGGGTTTGAGTTTAATGTCACAAGACAAAAAAGAGTTTTGCCCTGATTTATTCCTGATTTCYTTCAGACTAAAGAAATTCTTGTTTCTAACAGAGGAGCAGCAGCAAACAGAAAGAGCTACAAAAGGAATATCACTGGTATTTTTTTTTTTTTATTCTTTTCTGGGATGTGTGGAGGAGAAATTATTTTTTTTTTTTCTTTAAATTAGCAGAGATCAATGGTAATTGCACACACTACCCACTAAAGCACTTTAGAAAGTGTAACACTTAAGGAAGGTGAATAATTTAATTTCATGGAATTAAATGYGTTCTTCAGATGACATAAATGCAGAAGTGTTTTGCCGGAATAGAGATAATGCGGGTTATTTTTCATGCTGGCAAAAAGAGAAAAGTTATGATGGACTCCAACAGCAAAAATGCCAACCTCACACTTAAACCAAAAGTCATGGAAAAGTCATGGTTGTTTTTAATCTAAACTACACATATTAAGATGTTTGTAAGTGTAATAGACATATTTTTGCTTGCAATAGACTTTTCAATCCAAGTAATATTGACATACCAATAAAAAAAAAAAAAAACAAACCTATGCAACTCTCCTGTACACTTTTAACTGTCACATAAAGTTGTGTTCAAAGAGTGTTGAATTCTTGTGTTTTGGGAATAGAAAACAAGAATTTTTAAGTAAATAATTATCAAAATTATGGTTACCTATACTGAGAAAGTGACAATAGGGAAAAATCCAATATATAATGATTGTACAATAGGACTTAGAGAACTAAGGATTAAGGAACACGAGAAAAAAGGAGGTAAAAAAGGGGGCAGTGCTTGTGTCCAGAGTTCAAGAGTTGGAAAACTTTTTATTTAATAACTGCTGATTATCTCTTCTGGGTGACAAATTACCTCTCAGTGAAATCAGCCAATCCAATCAAAGCAGCAGAAAAGCCTKAAGGATTTGAAATGGAACTAGATCAAGGTCTTTCCTAAAATCTTACTTTATTTTGGGGTTTTTTTGTTGTTGTTGTTATTGTTGGGTTGTTTTGGGGTTTTTTTTTGTTTTGTTTTTTTTTGGGGGGATTGCTTTTGTTGTTTTTTTTTTTTTTTAGTTCCCCACATGTGCTGTCACACCATGTGATCAGTTCAGGCTGCCTCCCATGATTTTGCTGCTGCTAAAGGATTTCAGAGATCCTGTCAATGCTGTTGACTGTCTGCCAAAGAGAAACCCCACAGAAAACGCAGTGATTAGGGACAAAGCACATCAGATATTGCAGCAATGCTGTAAGAACCTGACTGAGATGAATCAAAAGCATCCTTGCCACCACAAAGGGAGCAGTTCTGATAATGCACATTGCCCATCAACTCATTTACACGACTCATTAGCTCTGACTTGGCTTGAGCAGTTTAGAATAATCACCAAGCAGTTAAATTTGAAAACTCAGAAACTCCTTATGTTTGGTGTTAGGTATAGAAATATTATTGAGCCGACCTTTCACTTGGTAAAGGTCACAAGTACCTCACCCTGCTGTGCTGTAGACTCCTCTTCGCACACAACTCAATTTTAGCTTTTCATTGCAATATGGAGCTTGCCCCTGCCATAGGTGAAGTCCCCACATTTAAATAAATCAATGTGTATCCTATAGGCAGTCCCCGAGAAATTGGCTTAGGCACCACTGTATCTGCACAACAATTAATTTTATATCAAGATCTGTGGCAGGCATGGCTGGCCAATTGTTTTTTCCATCATTTCCCTTCCCCRCTCTGGTAGAACCCAGCTGGATAAAGATTTCCTTCTGCTCAKCATTTGCTCAGCTGGGGTGCAGGCTATCAAACACCGAAAATGTGATCTGTGCTCCAAGCAGAGGCTGGGAGAACACTTTTCTCGTTCYAGTGATGCTGTCAGAGATCCTGCTCTTTTGTCTCTGTGCTGTCAAATGAAACCCTCACCCCTCCAGGTGAAGTGGCGCTGCAAACTGGGCTAACCTGTCCCACTGGCTGTACAACACCGTGGCAAAAAGCTGCTCTAACTCAGCCAAATGTGTAGCAAAGATCTGGGAGACATTTTCAGATTTTCAGTGCCTCCTCTCTTCAACAGCACAAAAAAGATTTTCCTCTCAGCAGTATTTTCCAAAGAATCACACAAAAATCCTAGTAAAGCAGGGAGCTCTGCACTGCGTGCTGCAGACACTGTAGGAAAGAGCACWGTTTAGAGGAAATGCTATAATCTGATCACCCAGATGACTTTTCTGTCATTTAGAGAGTGCAAAACTGAGGAGGAATGCTTGCAGGAGCCTCAACATCCTCCTGAACAGGTGAGTGTTTATCACAGTTTAGCCACCCTCTGCATCAGGTGATGAAGGGCTGAGGAAAATTTGTGCCACTCAGCCCCTCCAGATCCTCATGAGTTTTGCTCCAAATCCAAATGTTAGCAGTGCCAGCAGCATGTGTGATATCAGGGTTCCACAATGCCACCTCCAACAAGTGGCATGGCAACACCCCAGCAGCCAGAGAGAGCTCACAGGAATTTCCTCGCCACAGCATCACAGCTCTTTATGTTTATCAAGCCAGGGGGAACAGTTCCCATTMTGAAAGCAAATTTTCTAGTTCAGTCTCCAGGCTGAAAACGGTGTGTGTGAGGAGCAAGGAAAGCACAAATCCAAAGCCTGAAATCCGAACCTCGAGTTCGGATATATCCCATATTTTTTTCCTCCAATTAGTTTACCACAAGCTGAAATTCAGCTTTTTCTCCTCTCAAAGAGGGATTTACATCAGGGAAATTGCCACGTATACAYAGGCAGACCACTTCAACATTTAATGCAGACTTTCTAAAGCTGAAATTGTCTAGCTACAGCAATGTAGAAGTGGCAGTGTTGTATATCCAGAAAAATTCTAGTACATTTCAGTAATTCATGTAAATTATGGCATTACAAGAAAATTWATTTTAAAACATGTTGATCCATTACTTAGCTTTCCCTTTCACTAGGAGCATGTATATTTTGAAAATACTTGTAGGCCAAAGTAATTCAAACAAACAAAAAAGATTGAAGAGCTTCTCAGTAAGGAAGATAATTATCTGGATCTTTTGCTAAGGTATAAACCACTATTTTTCTTTCAATTTTTATTTCCTGTCCAAACAATACAGATATTTAATGCATAACAGGAAATAGTGAGAAGGAAGAATAACCCCCTGACAGCTCTGACTTCTGCCTCCTGAGTGTTCCTGATCAGAGCAGGCTGATATCTWAAGGAGCTTGAAGACCCAGTTTTTATACCCATACGGGATTTTACTCTTATTATTTAGTCACATTCTTTTGTTSAAATCATAGTTTTTACCCTTGATTATGGCTGTGGAACTACACAAATGCAGAACCAAAACCACCAACAYGCTTAAATTAAAGAGGCAAAAATTTACAGTCTGTGTCGAGGGACAGGAAGGTTGTTTCTGGGTGTCTGGTCCAATAAAAAATAGTTATTATGTAAGGAAAACACCCTCTGTATTTGCATTATTTACATATGGTCCTGTATTCAGCCCCTCCAAACTCATAAGGGTGTGCTTCACTAAACCACAAAAAAAATGCAAAAGCCAGCCTTGCAACTGGCTTCCAAAAAGCAACATTTCCCTCTTTCTGAAGCAGTCCATTGCAAAATTTTCACTTCTTGCTGGGCGGATTTCCTTTGGCTGCAACCACAGCCAACATTAATTTATAAATTAATGCCCATARTTTCAGGCCATCTCCTGACATTTTGGGTCTTTCCCTTTGGATGTGAATGAGAGGGGCAAACCTGCCCACCAGGGCTTCCAAGCCTTTGGAAAATGCTTGGAAAAAAACTTTGTCCACTCCAAGAAGTTACAAGATCAGCACTGGGTCGCTTGCACCAGCCACACCCTGTGAAAAAGAGCAAAGGCAAGGCACAAACACTGTTTATACAAAACATGACACTAGGAAAACAAATATAAAACCTGTCGTGCATAAATGTCCTAAAGGAAACAAAAGGGTCTATTTGTAAGCCCTTTTTCATTTCTRACACTGAAATGAAAGGCCATTATTTCATCTAGTGCCACTTAGAGGAGTGGTTAAAAGTGGCTAAAAGCTTTTTTCCCACCAATCCACAAAAAAATATAAAATAATGCTGCAAAGACACTTAACCTTCAAAGAAGAGGGGTTGAGAAAAGCAGGTTGCTAGGAGCCTGAAATGAAAATCTGAATGTCATCAGCACATAAATTTTCACATGCATTGCTAATATGTTTAATGTATTTAATGCAGTACATTTAATGCAAGCAAAACAGGATTTTATTTATGGACCATTGAAACAATATCCAGCTCTCTAGAGATCTCATGGAAAAGTGAGAATGAATTCTAGATGCAAGGAATACCTGTTTTCCCCCCAAAAAATTCTGGGGGTCTAAACTTGCCACTTGACAGGGTGGAAATGATGAAGCAGCAGCAAATAGTGGAGTTTGTGGCTTTTTGACACTGCTAAAAGTCATATTTTTTGATATGGGAGTTTGCTGAAAAGAAGGTGCTTTGTTCCAGTTTGACGTCATTCTGTCTCTGCATGAGCTTCTACAGTGCCTGTGGTCAAAAGCAGTTAAAATTCTGTATTTTCGTTCTCTTTTATAGTTATGTTCCTGACCTGTCTTTTCCACAGTGTGCCATGGCACACAAAGATAGYTCAGCCCAAAATTTGCTGCAGAGCAGAATGAGAGCAAAATCCACTCAGAGAAGGTGCTGGGGGCTTTTTCATAGGACATTTTTGATGCCATTCACACAAAAACTTTGTTATCCATGCTCCAGACCTGCACAGCTCTGGGAATCCCATAACAGCTCTCCTTGTGGAACACTCAGGGAAAAATGTGCGGCTCATTTTCTCGTAGGACTGAAAAGGAATTCACCTTCAGGACCCTAAAGGAATTTACCTGTGACAAAAACACATGCAGGTACAATCGACGGGTGTACCAAAATATCTTCCTTCTCAGCCAGATTTTCATTTTGAGCTGGTATGCAGCCAGTTAGACTTCATATTAAATTTTAGCAACTGGCAGATTACAAACACACAAAAGAATTCAGTTTTCCAGTTCTAGCTTCCTGTGTATTAAACAAACAACAAYAATAAGTAGGATTTAATAGTAAATAATTCATAACAGTTATGATAATTTGATAACTACAGATATGCACAATTCTACACTTCRTAAAAAAATATAAACCCCCAAAATTTTATATACAATCCATATTGGTCTGTTGGCATCCTAAGTGGCCACCTTGAGAATCTGAGTCAGGTCTCCTCTTTGCAAAGACAAACAAATACATGGTGGTGTGAATACATGGCTGCTATCAAGGTTTACTAAAATTTTGGGTTTGTCTTCTGCTTGTGTGCTTTGGTTACRAGGTAGTTACCAGACCAGAGCTGAAGAAGTAGTAAAATAAATTTAAATATTTAGTTCAAGTTGAAAATGSAATTCCACTGCACCAACGACCTTTAAAGAATCTTCATTTGTCAGACATCTCCAGGTTTATGAGAGAAGGCCACTCTTTGCAGTTCCTTTGTTGGACTTGTAAAATTTGAAAAGATCSAAGTTTGAAAACACTTATTCAGTGGTCTAAACATTACTTATTGATGCACTTACAAAGTCATTATATACATTRTAACTGCAATATAATTACAATGAAATTATATGCATTACATTGGAATATGATAAGTTTTAAAGTTTTTTTGAGGTGTTTAGCTAATTACTGTAAAATTACCAGTTCCCCTTTGATTSTCCTGCTTTCCTTAAGTACTGTAATCTCCTTTCAATTTCCAGCATCACTAAGGTTTCTAGGTGATAAAGCAGGATTCTACTTTTTTAAGGGTACAGCAGTGAAAAATAAATCAGTGCAATTTCCCAAGGCAGGAAAACTTTGCAGGACATCAATGAGATAAAATGTGGAGGGGTAAAAAAACCCAATCCCAGTCCTTTCATATATGGCTCATGAATTACAGAAAATATGTGATCTTTGAACACAGTTAGGGAAGCAATAAGTGTTTATGGTCATGATTAAACTTCAAAGCATGTTTTGCATCAAACACTTGAACGCCTGGGACTGTTTGAATTATGCCAATGTTTTATAGGCAGAGCAGTTCCCAGGGCCATCGTGGCGATAAAATGACTGATTGTGGTTGCTACGTGTGGCCTCAACTCTTTTGAACCTTCCTTTAGACTCAAAAGTGTTTAAACCAATAAGAAATGCCAATTTTGGACCACATGCACCTTCAGCTAGGTTTGGGAACGGTTTGTAAGGACAAAAAAAGAAGTTGCGTATAAATAGCTCAGCACTGAGAGAATTTCAGTGCCTTCCCCTTTTGAGAGATCAAAACATGGTTCACACTCCCAGGAAGATGAACAATATGTCCTGGTGGAAGGGGACAGGCTGTTAATAAATTATTTGTGACAAACYGTGATACCAGAATGGCAGTTTTCTCTTTAAACTGCAGTCATTTGGGTCAGTAAAAATAAGCTATAAGGAAGTAGAGAAGGAAAAAAGGTGATCGGTCAATAAAACAACTGAGAAAATGCTGTGCAGATAAAAGCATGGGAAAAAAAAATATCCTAAAAGTACACGTGCAGAAAGTGACTCCAAGTTGAGTAATAACGACCAGGATGGGCATTCTAAGTTAATGATACTTTATCTATTTCTGGGAAAACAATTTCTCCATTTTTGCTGACAGTAAAACAAAGCACAGAACAGGAAAGGAACAGAACTGAAAATCTCCGTTTTACCATATAGTGTTATATATGGCATTGAATATAACCAGTGTTGTTATATATTATATTGAATATTGTATGAATGTGAATATTCTGTTTATTTCTTACTATTTTAAGATGTTACCCATGATAAAAGGATGGAATAGAACCAAAGATTATGGAGAAACAGGCAAAAGGATGAGAAAGATGTGGAATAGTTTTCTTGTACACACATCTCAGCCTGGAAAACCAATGGCTAAGGAGGGACATAATTAAGGACTTGAAACAAAATGCATGAAACAAAAAACCAAAAAAAGAACCAAAAAACCCCCCACAAAAACAAACAAAAAAAAAAAAAAAAAAAAAAAAAAAAACCCCCCCAAACCAACAAAAAAAAATCCCAAAAAACCCTCAACAACAACAAAAAAAGAACCAAAAACCACCAAACCAAACCAAACCAAACCAAACCAAACCAAACCAAACCAAACCAAACCAAACCAAACCAAACCAAACCAAACCAAACCAAAGAAAACCCCAAAAAAACCCAAAAAACCCCAAAACCAAAAACTGAAAAACCCACCTAAACAAACAAAAGAAGCAAATAGAAGCGCATTGTTTACTATCTTTTCCAGTTCAGAATGAAGATGCATTAATTTCACCCATGAGGCAAGGAGTCAAAAAGATTTTGGATTTTGTGCAAAAAATGCAGTTAAGCTGTAGAACTCATTACCATAGGATGCTGTACATCAACCCCCTTCTGAAAAAAAAAACCAAACCCCAAATCCTAGCCTGAAAGAGATTAAACAAACAGCCAGAAAATATCTCTTAGGACTATTAATTTAAAATATACCACCTTTCAAAGGTGCATCTGAACAAAATACCCCTGAGCCCACTCTCAGTCCTGTCTGGGAAACATTGCAGAAGTATGGCTGCAGACTACAATGTGCTGTTATAATTTTCTCAAATTTTGACTAAAGTTAGGACATCTGGGCTGAAAAAAACCCAGTGTTAAATTAGAGTGCAGACATTTCTTTTCTGTCCTGACAGAGTGGTGACAGTGCCAGTGGGGACACAGCAGCTTCCACGGAGTTTTGCAAGGTGCCAGACCACAAACGTCCATGCTCAGTGTCAGATCAGCTAAATTAAAATAGAAATGAAGATACAGCCCTCGAGAACTTGATGAAAACTTTATCTGAGGGCTCTCTCCAGACCAGCAACAAAGTGGCCGCTTGCACAGAAGAGGTCAGCTGAGAACTTTAACAACGAGGCAGTAATTTCATGAAGTGCGTGTTATGTAACGCTGTTGTTTGGTTTTAAATCGATTGCAGACAGCCAAAAGATAATGTCAACAGGATGGGTGATGGCTCCAGAGGCCGGCTGAAGGTTGTTATTGTCCCTTAATGCCACGGAACAATGCTGTTCTGCTCTTAAGGATATATCAAAACAGCCAGCACTAGCCTCCAGCAAGGCAAAGGCAAGGGCTTTGCACATTGTGTTCTGAAATGTCACACAAAAGACTCTGGCCACAATTTGAGCCAAACCAGCGGCTTTTAATCCCAGTAATTATCTACKTTTTAAGGCTGATATTACCAGACACCAGAGGGACTGTGAATAATCAATGACATTTCTGCTCTGTCTCAATTAGAAAGAAATTGAGTGCAACAGGAGTTGTACAGCAGTAACTCAGAGATGTTGATGACACACCCCACATCAACACATGGTAGAATCTGATTATTTATTCTGGGTATTTAATGAGATTATTATTCTTCTGCTATAGAGCAGTAGACAGAGTAGGGTCTAKAATACACAGAAATTTTGAAATATTTGAAGTTTTCTGTAACCTAATGAACAGTACACTTCTCTGCTTGCTCACAGTAAGAATGTTTACTTTCTAGTTTTGTTATACTCCTAAAAAGAAGGTACACTGCTCATTTTTATTCTGCGGGTAGCAAGATATATTTCATCTCAGGCTTGAAATAAATAGTTTTTTTTTTTTAAGTCCTACTGTTTAACAAAACCAGAAATTAAAACGAAAGCACTGCTCTGAATCTAAGGACTGGCTTTTTAGGAAATGATATCCCAATTAAAATTCACTCTGTACCTTCATTCCAAGCAAGCTGTCACTCTATTTCAGCTAMGATTCAGGAAACTGATATGTTTTGGTGCAAAGGACCTGATTAACTCTTGTTAATGTCAGTAATAATGACTGGTTGATGTCAGTGAAAGCACACTCTGATTTTGCAGAAAGCAGTAGTTTTAGTAAGAGTGTGGTTTATTCGTTGTTAAGTCAAAAAAGGTTTCCCTAGGTTTAATTCAATTTTTTTTTATTTATATGTACATTAAGGATCTAAAAAAAACCAAGAAAGGCAAGTTGTGTGATCTTCAAAACTTTCCATGGAATTTGCAGTTCTTTTCACACCTTTATGCACTGAAAAGACAAAAAAAAAAAAAAGGCACTGACTTCTTGCTGAATTAGGACTTTTATTTGTCTGTACAGATTTCAGATCAAAATCAAACTGCGCACTTCCCACGGGATATCACAACTAAATTAACACACTCCTGAATGCTATGGTGAAATGCATATAAATTCCACTATGAGATTTACTTTATACTTTGAAAGACCCCCAGAGACTTTTAAATACTTTTCAGGTTTTGCAGCTGAAGATGGAGATAACGAGCGGCAGAGCAAGAACCAGAACACGCAGGCCTTGGCTGCCAGAAATTCTCCTCGAGCCGGAGAGAACGGCGCAAAAAACTGGGTTGAAAATAATGAGCCACAACAAAAAGGCAGAAAACGATCTGAATGAGATGAGTAGCAGCGCTGTGGGTTTTATTGTACGCGCACAGGCAGAAATCAATGTGCTCAGCCAGCGAGTTTATCAAACAGACAGAGCGATCCATTGTGATACGTCTTGACTGTTAGTGGGGCTGGCAGCTCAGCTGAACCTTGCAGGGTAATTAGCTAAGGATAAATTAATCTGTTCTCAAACGTGGCCCGCTGATCTTTCCCAGGTTGTGGGCTCTGCTTAAAAGCACCGTTTCTTCTGTTTTTTTTTTTTTTTTCTTTTTTTTGTTTAATTTAGTCTTCCTTGGAACTTGACTAAACAGTTGTATCTGCTGCTAAGAAATATTACTTTAAAATTTTGGAAGAATTTTCCTGGGTAAAAAAAAAAAAATATCTGCATGTGTTGGATTAATATCAGGCTTCTTCCCAGCTCATACTGGATCTTTAGGTTCTTTGTGCAAATGTTCTGCAGGAAATATCACATAGCTTGTCTCAAGGAAGACAAATATTTAGGTTTTGCAATGCTGTCCTTAAATGACTACATGGTTTGGCACAAATTTCTTTGTTTTACTTTAGCTACCATAGATGAGACTTATTCACAGTTCATGGGGCTTTCAAGGCCTGGGATCTTGGTTCTTTTATGCTGTTCTGGAACATGCCTAATTTCTGGCATGTATTAATGTTTTAAAGATTCTCCTTTAATGACAGCTGTTACCAAATATTCCTTTTGACCCTTGGTTTTACAACTCTGTCTTATTACAATTTGCAGGCTAAAACTATAAGTGACATTTTAATTTTATGTAAAGGATTTTTAAAAGGAAATAGAGAAAAATGGAGAGCCACATCCATGACATTCATTTTTTTAAAAAATCCGTTGAAATCACTTCCCAGTGATTTCAAAACCCAAGATGGAAATGAGGCTGTTCTGCACAAAGAACTAATATTAAGATTAATAATATTAGTATTTCCCCACATAAATGTTAGTTAAAAATTAAGGTTTATTGGAACTGCTAAATATAGGAGTTGTCTTTTTTTATGTTTTTTCCCCCTCAMCCTGAATTCCTACTTTGCATCCCATAAAAACCTGGCTTCCAAGGAAAGCTTTTCTTCACACTCAGTTCTGCAGCCGCYGGTGACAGGAGAAATTCACACCATGCAGGGAACATGGTAATTGCCTGCGCCCACTCAGGCTGTCACTGGGCATTATTTGCAGCTAAATATGGCACCAATTGTTTCTTTTCCCTGGAATTAGTGGGCTGCAGCAGCAGCTCTGTGCTACCCTTCCACAAATCCTCTGTCAGATGAGGCGTGAGAGATCCCTCTGCTCATCYCAAAGGTTGGGGATTGTGCAGCTGGAGAAGGATCTCTGTGGAACTATTACCAAGCAAAACAGACACAACACCCAGAATTTCACCCATGCTAAGCCTCACTTCTTTTTCGGATCCCCATATGCTACTTTTGAAATGTAACCTGAGGCTTGGCTTTGTGTCAGTTAATTTTAATTTTTTTTTTGGTATCATTCTCAAACAGATTTTGGCCTGGAGATGATGCTGCTGGGGACCAGCAGGCTGCTTCTCCTCTTCCATATCCCTTGCAGAAAAGGTGTGAAACTCCTCAAACTGGGCCTTGGCCATTCAGGGAAATTCTCACCCTCATGGAATGGCAGCAATYCCTAAAAATGGGCTTCTTTATTTAAATAGAAACACTCTGCACATGTAATCTGCTGGAGAGGTGCTCCCGGGGATGGTTGGTGCTGTTCTGAATGCTTGGAGAAGTCATTAACAGAATATCTGTTACACATTTTCCAGGAGGTTYCTCCCTGGGAAGGACTCCAGAGTGAGCCTCCCACCCTTCCCAGTAARGATAGGGCAAAGCTGTGCCCTCTCCTGCTGCCAGGCGGCTCCCTTGGGTAAAAACCAGCAGGATCCAAGCAATAAATGGGGACACGGAGCAAAATAAATCTCAGATGGCCCTTCCCAGCTGGTAACTCTTGTGGGAAGTGCAGCACCAAAGGATGCTGAAGAGAGAGAGGTGATGACTTAGGATTTTAGMTTCTGCATTTTTCACATATGAGTGATCCTATAATTCTTCAGTGGATAGCTCCAGACTCCACAGACTGCGCTGAGCTCCTGCTCTCCCATTTTCACACAAAACAATTCCTCTCCAGCCCCAAACTCAAGGACACCTCACTGTGCCAGGCCCCAAGAGATGGAAACAACAGAGAATTTGGGGAGCCAACGTGGAGTCAATGACTGCATTGGCTGAGCTGCAATTGGAGGATTCAGCCCCAATGTGCAAATGGACAAAAGTCAGAAAGGGTGAAAAATGCGTGAGCCCCTGTCCATTGTGGGTGTGGGCTGGGACTGCCCTGAATGCACCTGAAGGCCCTGCAATAAACAGAACTGCTTGTCCAGCCTCTGGTTCAGGTAAGACTGGATAAGGCATCAGAGGTGCATATTAACTGACAGCAGCAGTGAATGAAACCTTCCCATCAAAGGACAGATGGGGAGAGAAAACACAAGAGCACGACCTTGGTTTCCTCAGTCTACATAGCCAGTGCCAAGATGCTTTCATATATCACTCCAGATGAAGGCACTGAGATATCAAGCATAATCAACATGGAAAACTAGGTCCTTTGTGACTCAAAATTAGGATATTCTACTACAAGGATTGTGAGATATTAAAAAAAATACATATTTAATGAAAAAAWATATTTAAACTTGTTCATTTAGGACTACCTACGTGTTTAAGGAATAAAWTTCATCTTAGGGTCAAGGGATAAGAGACTGGGATAATTCAGACTGAGAGGGAGCTTCAGAAGTCTCTGATCCAATGATCAGCTCTGATCCACCTCACAGCCATGGTCAAACCTGATTATTCAACCCCAGGTCAGGACTGTACATTTGTTCTTCTTCAATTTCATGAGGCTCCTGGTGGCCTATTCCTTCCATTTGTTTAAATCTCTCAAGCTGGCAGCCCTGACATTGACTCATGTTCCAAATTTGATGCTATCTACTTATAAGTTGCAATAATCCATTTAACCTATAAATCGTTTGTTTGGGTTTTTTTCTACTTTCCCCCCAAAATATTTATGAGCCAAAAAAAAACCAAAAACCAAAAAACTTCAGAAGGGGAATTTTGACTGACCTGTTAGTGGGACAAACCAAGCAGAACTTGTTATAGTGCTCTTAAAAAATTAAGAAAATTAAGCTGCCCCAGATGGTAGGAGCATTTCAGCAACACTTAATGGAGTTTATGAGTTAAAGAATGTGTTGTCCTCCTGGAACTGACCTTCAATTAAAAAAGGATCAGCCAATAATTTTGGATTCAATTTCCACATTTCCTTAAGTTTAAAAAAAATTTCAGTGCTAAAATCAGGCAAATGTATCAATCTAATTTCTGTTCAAGAATTTGTTTGCTTTGAGAATAAAATTTACCTGAAAAGTTGCAAAATAGTGAGACTGCATTTTTTAGCCAGTGAATGCTCAGAAATGTCAGACAGGATTTATTTTCTCATTTTTCCTTTAATTTTGGAGATGTTGCTACAGCCTGATGTGATGAGCTGTTAAATATTTATAGACCCGTGATCTGCACAATGGTAGGAGTCTGTGAATGCCCTCAGTGCTGAAGAAAGGATGACCAAACTGTTAACGAACAAAGAGGAATAATTGTGCATCAAATTGCTTCCCATTTTGTGAACCAATTTCGATAATTTTCTGCACTTGTTGGCAGACAAAGATGTAATCTGCGCCGTTTTCAACATCAGATAAAGATGAAGCTCCAGGCAAGTCTGGGAGATGCTACACCCAGAGAGGGAGAGGATGACTTTTGAGACAAACACAAATCTCAGCTAAATCACACAGAATTCACAAATCTCACCCAGGGCTGACTTACACTGCTAACTCTCTGTGCTGCTGGCAGTGTAACTAATTAAAGAATTTTTAAAATACTCCCTGAATCCCTGCATTGAACAGGTGTTTCCATGGCTTCCTCCCTGTTTTCTTGCCTCRGTGTGCTGCTTTTAATTTCCTGGAGATTTTACATTGCAGTGTTTCACCRTCGAAAATGACAAGGCACCAGCAAAAACTGCCATGAAACCACAGGTTCCATTAATTCCACTGGTAGCTGAATAATGGCTGTGTTTTGGCTGGGGCCTGAACAAGCCAGAGAATCTCTGTGGAAAAAAATTTAGGAGCTACAAGTCTTTGAGTTACACCTTTCAGAGCCATAAAAAACCCTTTTAATCACTCTTTGCATCAGGAAACCCAAAAGTCAAGATTTGGAAACCAGTGCAATTGAGACAAAATTTTCTGTATACCTCATCTTCAAATAACTTCAATATCCTCAAATAATATCTTCAAATATTCATTTTTTTTTGTTACAGGATATATTATTTATATGATATTTAAAAAAATATTTTAACTGCCTTCCTGATTTTCCATTTTATTTGCCCCACAGCTCAGCCTCCACAAACAACATGAACTCTAGTATCTCTCTAAAGCTGGGTGACATTGTATTAATTATTTTCTCAGTGAACTACGCCGTTTTTTTTAACTAGAAGAAACACAAGTATTTCCTGTTTTCTTTAAATTTGTAAGCCTTGTTTTATATAACCAACTTGATTCTTGGTTGTTTTTGATTAGTTGGTTTGGTTTATGTAAAATTGTTTTTGCAAACATTTGGCATAAAAAAAAAAATTTTACAGAGTAATAAATGAAGGTAGATTCACTTATTTGATAACTCTCATCTATATGGACCAGGTAGGTGTCTGTGACTTGCATTTTAGTCCATATATWGGCTATTTATATATTTATGTTAAAAGATCTGAGGTGAAATACCCTTGAAGCACTTGTGTGGGAYGGAATTTGGTCAGCACAAGGAAACAAAAAGAAAAGAAAAARGAAGTGGTATTATTCTGAAATCATTGCTGAATCACTATTTATTGAACATTTTAGGATATTATGCTCTAGGCTGTCTTTTAGAACAACAAAAAAACTTAGGGTCTTCATTTTTTGTGCATATTTGAAGATCTTGATTTTCASCACAGTAGGATTTCTGCATGTGAATCTTGGTCTCCTGCCTCCATTCTACCACTGAAATGATCCAATTAACAGCTGCTATTAACAGTGCAGATTTGAYGACTGTCCACAGTGAAGTGACATTTAATTCTGGCAGGCGTTATGAGGATGGATTGGCATTTTTATGATTCTGCTTTTCCCGCAGCCTTTTACCTTAAAATAATGTGTGCCAACCTGTGGTGTAGGACAGACCTCAAATTGCCCTTTCTGAGCAYTGATAACAAAGGATAATCACACTGAAAATGTGCAGACGCTGCAATCAAAARCCCTGACACCTCATTTTCCTCCCACCCCTTCCCCAAGCTCCTCCAAGCTGTCAGCTCCTCTGCTTGCACTCTTCTGTCTGGTATTAAACAAAACAGATCACACACCTTCAGCGCCAATTAAAAAAAAAAAAAAAAAAAAAAAAAAAAAAAAAAGTGCCGGATCTGGGGGTTTTTTCACACCTAAAAGGAGGATTGCATCAGGATCTAGGCTCCTCGCTGGCTTTATATGAGGGCTTCAATCTCCCTCCCACAGGGAAACTCTGCTGAGTTGGAGCAGCAGGATCTCYAACAGGATCAAGCAAAGCAGTTGGCAAAGCACAGGGCTGGGGAAAAGCCCAAGGACAACAGGGAGAGATCAGGTGTCACCAGGCAGATCTGCATCTTCCTGGCAATCTCACCACTGTGGGCACCTCTAAAAGCGTCCCTGGGGTCTCCTCCACGGTCAGGAACAAAAAGGACCRTGCAGGTACAGCCCTGGTGACAGCAGAGGTTTATCAGATCAGATTATTGCTTCCTAGAGGTTTGACAGCTCTCAGTTGTTAGCAGGAAAACAGAACCCCACTGTCAGCATTTAACATAATGTGGTTCTGTTATCACACCAGACTTTTAGGGTCTAGACTCAGTCAAAGCACAGCCTGAGGGGCAGCTTTAGCCTTTYGTTTGTCTCCACCTTTCAGCCAGAGGAGCAGGAAAATGCTGTTTAGGCGGTAGAACACCTTCCAGTTCCTATGCATTGCCACCTGGAGAGAGGCAAGATCCTGCTGCTCACAAGATCCCAAACTGATCTGAGCTGTGCCACGGGGAACTGGAGCTCCACTGTCTCAGAGCTCCAGACACCTCTGGCTGTCAGGAGCAGAGCCATCCTTCCCTGGAGCAWTTCTTTCTTTGGTGTCTTGGCTTGCAGGGAGGCTGGCCCATCATTTCCTGCAGAAAGGTGTGGAATAATGCAATGATTTACTTCAGGTTTGAAAATCCTGAGGTGAGCTGCTCCTTCTGCTGCTCAGACCCAGGGGCAGACCCGTGTATTCACAGCACCCACACACTGATTTATGGGCGGCTCTAAGATGCCTGATGATTTTTGCCTTTTATTTTCATATACACTTTTATATATTTTATGTACCCTTTTCGACATTTTTATGTATTCCTTGCACCCTTAGCCTACATGCTTGTAATTTTTGTAGCCTGATATTCCAGCTCAGTTTTGGGGTTCTGCTGAGCAGAGAGACCAGAAATCCTCAGAGGAGGCCAGTGAGCCACATGCTGTCTCAAAACTCAAGGGTTCAGCCTTGGTCAAAGCCTTCTCTCTGGAACACATTGTGTAAATTTTGGGCTCTGGCCTCATCATGGGGGGAATCSTTTAGAGTATTGTGTTTCCTTGTAAAATATAAAAATAAATCCTTCATTTATTAAGTTTTTTTATTGGGGGATTCTAGACAGATATGCTTTTTTTGTGAAGTTTATAAAATTGTGTATGTGTTACATGGGATGTGCATCTTGGCATGTTCTGCCCTGATCAGCTGTGCCCCTGGGATCCCATTAAACAATGAGCTAAAACCCTTTTATCCCCTTAGCCCTGTCTGCCCCATAATTCAAAACTGGTCAATAAGGCAGCACTACCACTGCAGGTTGACCTGCTGCTGGTCATTTCCCGGTGTGGATGCAGCCTCCACATCTCCTCGAGAAGTTTCAGATGGAGCACGACACAAATGATTTGCCCAGCCCTAAAAACCCACAGGAAAAGAGGAAGAAACACAAACTATATTGTGTGCTGAGGGCACAAGCGTGGCTGTGTACACCATTCACACCAAGAGCATGACATTTAAGACCAAGCAAAGCCGTTGGTTATGTAATTAGCTAGCAGGGGCAAACATCCTGCCTGGAAAAACAAGAACAAAAGCTGGTTTGTTGTATCTTTGCCATTCTCTTCAAGCCAATATTCTGCTCCAACTACTGCGCTGCTGTACCAGTGTTCATGTATCTCGCTAACAAAGCTGAAGTCCTGCTGCAGAACAATCCTCTCATGGTGACGTCAGATACAAATGGCCTGAGAAGCAACAAAKTTGTTGGAATAAAGACCCAGTTGCTAAAATTAGCTGTATAATTGCATTTATCATGAGAGGTTGCTGTGTCGGTGAAGCCACGCTGCTCGCTGGGAGACTTACATAATGGGCTTTGCTATCACTAATAATTCTGATTYTGGGATTCTCTGATCATCTGGGCATAACACAAAACGTAAGCCTGCGTTCAGGTGGAATTAACAGGATAAAGAAAGTTCCAATTACTTACATTAGCCATATAACTACATTTATTATGAGAGATTACTGTCAGTAGTGCTGTTGCTGGTCCTCACGGGACTTACCTAATAGGTTTCTCTGTCACTAATAATTACAATTTCACGATTCTGTGGCCATCTGGGTATGACACAAAACTTAAGCRCGTGTTCAGGCAGAACCAGCTCCAGAGCAAGAATTCCACTCCTGGCTCCACAGGAATAATGGTGTTTATGCACTTCCACGTACAAACACTGCTGCTAAGACTRCCTTACTTCAAACAAACTTATCCTCACAGTGCTCTATTTAAACACTAAAGCACAATGGGCAGTGCATATTTGGGCAATCATTGCAGGCGTTGAATGATGTTTAACCACCCGTCAAGAACAATAATCCTCTAGAAATGCACCAGCTGAAATACTGTATTGCTTTTGTAGACCTGAACTCACAAAGAAATAGAGGGAAAACAGCCTAAATGGGCACTGGCCTAAATYGGGTTCTGCCTGCAGCCAAGCACTAATCTTTGTTTATATCAAGTATTCTGAAGCCATTACACAATTTGGTGAAGTATCCAAGGTATTCTCAGTAATCTTCCTACTGGTCAGGGCCAGTGCATCAGGATGGCAATATGGCAYAACATCTTAGACCTTCAACATTTAATGAAAAATAAAATTAGTCTGTATTTGCATGGATTCCATAATCACCCAAAAAGCTTTGCTGCACTTGCTGGTGTCCGGGAGAGGTAGTCAGGCTGAAATGTGGAGATAAAYTTGGTCAGAGTTGTCTTTATTTTCTTAAAAAATAAAATTATGCCATGAATTCAGATGGCCAAAAGAGGGAAGAGTGGTTCTACTCAAATGCTAATGAGGAGTTGATCTTGAACTTCATAATTGTTTGTGCTGACATAGAGAGAGGGGAGTCAACATAAYTCAAAGAAAAAATCAACTGGATAACTCATAAATTAGTCAGTTCTCATGATGCTAGTGAAAATGCAGATTTCTCCTTTTTTTGGGGGGAATTGTGCTTATTTGTATCAGCAKTACATTGAAAGTATTGTATTGAAAAAGAGGCAGCAGACAAGCAGAACTGGATAAATATGGTTATCATTCTGATAATATACATTTACATGGACATATTGATAACCTTTAATGAACTACATAAATCTGCATATGTGCATATCACTAGCTTGCATCTGTTACTCTGTATCAGGGTCTTGTTTGACTCTCTAGGAGCCTGATGAACACACAAAGAGGTCCAAATTCACTATAAAATCAGAGATAAGGATGATTTACTGCTACTTTTCCTAGCATTAATCTTGTCTGTTTGACAGCAGTCAGAGACCCAAAGGAAACAAACCTTCAGGGATGTTTTTCCCGAGGCTCTCAAGAGAAACAGAATTTCTTGGAACTTGAGCAGTCTGCTCAGATCCATTAGAGACAGATTCTGGAGACAAAGCAGACCGTGGAAACCCACATTATTTGGAATTCTGATGAAAGATAAGAATCTTGATAAGAACTCATTCCTCTTATTCTTTTTATTCTCTTGCCCCAACTGGTGCTGAATTATCAGTGACATGTTTAAAAAACAAAACAAAACAAAACAAAGCAAAACAAATCCTACCATTTTTAATTAGATTGTCTGGACATTCTCATAAACTTTAATGTTAATTAATATTGAGCAGACTGCAGATCAATTAATTAACAAGTATTGGTCAGTCAATGCCAGCCATCTACAAAGCATGGTCCATTTCAGTTACAACCTGGACAATATATTTTGGCAGAGTTTAATGGATATGGAACCCCAGGGGGATTTCAGGACAAGGATTTGATTTATTCCAGGCTTCCTCCTTCCTGGTGAAAKCTCCCAAAGAGATATTCCCTTTGTTTTGCTTCTCAGGCCAAGCATCAAGATTAGGGGCTCTGCCTACTTTTCTCACCAAAAACTGATTTTAGGTGGAAAATGTCTCCYGGGGCAGTGCTGCACTGTTTATTAAGGTCATATGCAAATAATGTGAGGAAGTTGTGAGGTAGTGCAGGATTTATGGATGAGTATGGAGAAGAGACTAATACTGAAGGTTTAAAAACCTGGTGTAAAACACAGAATCATACACACACTCACCCTCCCCCCCCCCCCCCCCCCCCCCCCCAACATACATCCATTTTCAGAATGATTTAGGTTGGAAGAGACCTTCAAAGATGATCTGTTCCAACCTCCCCAACAAAAACAGAAACTGGTTCACCAGCTTAGAGCAGGTTTTCCTAGGCAATAGGCATGATATCAAAAATCTTTCTTTGCTGTTTTTGCTGTTTTTGTGGAATAATGCTCATGTGTGTTTATTAGCAGTCTAGAAAATAAATATTAGAAATGTTTAGAAAGTGGCAGGTATCAGTCAAGGGTGCAAATCTCTGATTGCCTGTCATTACTAAGCGAATTGTCGCATTTCTGGTGTTCTTTTGTATGCCTTTTGCCTTCTATTACTTAGCAATCCAAAAGGTCAGGGAGCCCTTTTGGCAATAAGGGCACTTAAAGGCACACTAGCAAGGAAGCAAAACACTTGCCTTCACTGTAAATTAAACCAAAGTTCAGGGGAAAAGCACGGGAGTAACAATCCCCACAGACAGAGTCACGCAGTGTTTATACTCCTCATTAATTCCCTGCTCAGCAGAAAAATGGGACACTTGCACAAAATCCTCTGGAGCTCCTCTCGGGCCACTTCTGTGGTGATTCACACAGATTCTGCTAATTACAGCTCTGCCAGGGTGCCCAGTGGGTCTGTTTTTTCTCAGGGAGCCCAGGGCTAACACCGGATATGGCTCCCAGATCAGCAGGTCACTTCTGATCCCAGTGACACCAACAAAACCGAGGTCAGCGCTCGGGACCGCGCAGCAGCAGCGTCTCCACAGCGGTGTGAAATTATTGTCAGGAGAATGGAGCCCATTGATCCCGCCAGAGCAAAGCCATCAGGATTGACCCTGGGAATCATGTGACACAGTGTTCCAGGAAGCAGCCTTTGTTTGCACACACTGTGGCTCTTATTTATTAATATGGGAGGCCAACAATGCCTATTGTCCCCTTTCATATCGGAGTGTTGTCACATGAGCAGTTCAAGTGACACCAAGGATTGCAAGGCGAAGACAAGCGGTTCTATCTGACTCCAACTGCAAATGTATATTTGAATACATTAATACTCAACAAATATCCCCTGAGATTAAATAACTCACAGGGTTCTTTTCTTATTTTTTTTTTGTTCGGGTTTTTCTCAATTTTTTCTTTTTTTTTTTTTAAATAAAAAATACCCAAACCACTCTGCTTGACTCAAAGTTAAGTTTGTCCGCCTAAACAAAAGAAGCAAAATCCAGGCATAATGCACTCAAATAAAATCAAGTGAGTGATCTGAGTATCTGAAGTTCAGCTGCAGGTTATTTGTCATCATAAATTTTTTTTAAAAACAACCCACTTTGTTCCTGTGATACTTGGAAATTTTAAGTAGAGAGTTTTAATTTTTTAATCGAGTTTCCTTCTACTATTTGAAAGACATCTTTTGTTATCTTACTAGCATAATTTAGTCTTATAAAATAAACAGCCCATACAATATTTAACCTTATGTACATCAGCCTTACTGTGAATAGTTTCATCCTTTTCCCCTTCTATCAGCCTAGAACAATGCTTTTTTTTCTTTTTTTTTTTTTTTTTGCCTTACAATTGCTGCTTTCTCCCCACATTTTATGTGGATCAGCTCTGCATAACTGCATCTACTATTGTGCTCAAGAGAAAAGACGAGGATTCTTATGAATTATATCAGACTAATTACATCAGGCTTGAAATAATTACAGCTAAGCCTCCAGCTTCTGCYGTAGTGCAAGGAGTAACCTGGCTCCCATACATTTCATGATGGGACAAATTAAGAATAGCAAAAAGAAGGCATTGAAATATATCTGAATTGTGTTTGATGTGGACAGGACTGAGGAGATAGCCTGGCATGGGAAATGCAGAAGCAAGTACATGGAAGATATTTTCAGAAAAAGTCAAAGTACATTCCTATTTGCAAAAATTTACCAGRCACATAGACCCCAAATGCTCCCCAGAGACACATTTTAACAGGAGACAAGCTGTTCCAGGGGAGGTTTAGACTGGATATCAGGAAAAATGGCTTTAATTGAAACATACTCAGACATTGGAAGGGGCTGCCTGGTGGTGGGATGACCATCCTTGGAAGTGTTCAAGACCATGGATGTGGCCCTGGAGGACATGGGTGAGTGCTGAACAGGGAAGAGTTTGGGTTAGTGGTTGGTCTGGATATTCTCAGAGAAGCTTTTCCAACCTTAACAATTCTATGACTCACTGAGACAGGGCAGAGGGATGCAGAAAGTGTCTTCTTCAATTAATATTCCTTTTATGCAAATTACAGCAAATACAGGTACTGAAATGCAGCCCAGCACTAAAAACATTATTATTCTGTAAGAATAATACCTTGCTTTATAGACACAGTTATACTTCAGTGCATTGAAGCATGCACTTTTGGGGGTTGAGAGCTTTTATCAGTATTTCCCAAAGTTGATTTTTGGTAAACTTCCACTGTGTTCATTGGCTTCTCTGAATACCACTCTAAAGTGAAGACTACTTCTGGTGTTTGTCACATATATTTATGTATCTAGCTTGGGGCAGGTAATTCCTTTAGACACAGGATGTCCCAATGCTCAACCTGCCAATGCCCAGGAGGTCCCGGATATGTCTACCTCCCACTAACCTTAGAGCATTTAAAATTCCTGCTGTTTGGATTATCAGATATTTAAAAATCCTTCCAAGTCTGGCCCTACATTCCTCAGTTACTTAAGGTGCTTCTGAGCATTGTCTTTCCAGCTTTGTTGTACCATTTAGACAATACTGGATGGATTCTGAAAGGATCTCTCAAATGCCAAAGTCATTTAGCATTAACCCAACTTTAAAAGCTTAGGACAGAACTCTCCCTTTCTCTTTCATAACTTGGGGCTCTATAGAGACAGAAAGGGAAGGCACAGAGCCAGGAAATAGCTTATCTAAGTACTCTGAGTCTTTCATAAATCAACAATATTACCATTGGAGAGTGAAGCCAAGAGAAGAAAATGCCAGCATCCCTACATTGCACTGCCATCCTCCTTGAAGGGGGTGTTAGTGATATTGCAGAGCAAATTAATGCAGCTTGGAAGGGATGGAAATTGCAGCCCCTCAGAGGTGCTCTGGAGCGTGCAGCTCTCTGGGTGTGAAGAAMTGGAATCCTGAAGAGTGGAGCCTGCCCACGGATCCGCCGAAGTGAGCAGGAGATTCATCCCTGCCTGCTTAGGAATTCAGGAATTAGGGAACTCACTAATTCACCTCCTGGAAGCTGCTGCTGTCAAAAACTGYGCACAGTAGCGGAGCAAAACTCCAGGCAGGTTTTTGTCTCACAAGCTGCTACCATATTTTATAATGGTTATGCAACAGAAACATTTCTATCGAAGGGCCGTGCTCTTTCAGATTCCCATCACGTCCTGCTGAAGTCTTTGTGAGCAGTATCGCTGTCTGAAAGGGCTCTGGATCGTGGCCTTCACCGCTGAAATCACTGCAGTGATAGATGGGACAGCTAGAAGGAAGAACAGTGGCACCCAGTGGCCATTTGCTGCTTCTTTGCAAAATAAGTTCTCTAAGACTTTTTCCTTAACTTTTTGAGGGGATGGCCGTTATGTGATACACAGTCTARTTTCCATAAAGGACATACAGACTTAATGCATCTATTATAAAATATTTTTACACACATACATATGGTTTTATTCATAAAGTTTGGCCTTTATTATTACAATGTAATTATAATGTCAATTTAAAAGAAAATGAAAAAGCAAAATAATTTCACTTTAATAAWACCAAATCACTTAATGCAAAGTGCTTTAGGTGACTGCTTGATTACTGGTTACACCATTTTTGCAGCAGTTAAAGGAACTGTGTCCWAATGAAATGTTAAAAATTATTGTAAGATGAATGTTTAAGTGCAGATAGAGATATTGTGTCTTTTAGCTTATTGCAATAAATAAATGTTGAGCATGATCTCACTTATTCTAGAAGAACAGCAGCTTYCACTTCTGCCTTTTTTTTCCTCCCTCAAACTTTGCAATCTTGCAAAGAGTTGTTGGGAAAAAAAAAAGTGCAGCATCTTCTAACAGCATGATTCTTGTTTCATAAAAATCTTCTTTGGCACCGATTCATATTCCAGGTTATTAATTATTCAACCCAAATTATATGTATTTGCCAGTCACTYGGAAAATGCAGTAGATTGTTCTTTGGTCTAGCTACTGTACCTGAGCCAGGTTTCTCTTAAATGTTACTTATGGGTTTTTTTCTTGCTGTTTCTTACTGCAAAAAAGAYTTTTTGTTTACAATTTTGAGTACTTAGCCATCATGTTACTGCTGCATTTATATAAGTAGTTTATCTGTGGCCAGGGTTGTTATTTCACGCTTAAATAAATTGACAAGGGAAGGTTTATGCATGCTGGCTCAATCCTTTAGTCTCCAAAACACGGGCACTGCAATCAGAGCCTTCCTTCAGAATGATCCACAGCCCCTGCTAAATCCCAAATCTCCCACAGGAATCATTACCAAGACTTAAGTCTCCCAGGCCACAATTACCAGAGGTAATTAAAGCAATTTATCTGGATGGGCAGTTCAAAGCTAATGCCACATCACATTCACAAGCTTTGCTTTGTGTTTTACYATATGGATATCCTATAAAACTGCTGTAAAGGCCTCTAGATTTCTGAAATCTATGGTGGTCCTGTCATGCTCAAGCATGGTTTTCAGGGCTGCAGGATAAGGGTGGGGCTTGAGGTCTGAAACAAATGAGAAAACCTGGAGATAAAAGCTTCAGACTGATGGAAACCCTGGAAAAACTTCGGTTAAGAGCTGCACCTCARCAGATCAGAAACAAATGTAGAAAATGTTTAATATTAATTTTTTTTTCTGTCACAGTTGCAAAAACAGGTAATAACATGTCAAAAATTATGTTGTTGAAATTGTGAGTAAGGGTTTGGGCAAACAATCCACTCTGTCAGGGGGAAAAGCATTCCCAGTAATAATGGGAAGTATTCCTAATAATAATGGGAATTACTCCCAGTAATAACAGGATTTATCCCCAGTAATAGCGCACACCAGTGCACTGCAGCCTCAGAATTCATCCTGTAGGACTGAAACCCTGGAAGAGGAGAAGCAGCTGCCGGTGTTGGACACATGACAGCCCCTAGCACCAGGTCAGATGCAGCTGCTTTGATCCTCTGCYGTTCAGCAAGAGAAATAATGGAGCCCTGGGATTTGATACCCACATTTTGTAACTGGAGCCTCACTGGAGGAGGAGGAGGGGAGCAGACAGCTGTCCAAGTAGCTGCACGATCAAGAATTTAGAGGGTGGACTTCCCTTAGCAAAAGCAAGAGCACGCCATTGCATTTTTTATTTTCTTTTTTCTAAATAAAAAAAAAAATAAAGCCAATATTCTACATCACCTTGTGTGTTTGCAGTCACAGCCTCTTAAGGGAAGATTTTTCACTTCCACAGAGCTACATGTGTGCACAATGTTTGTCACTCCACTGCTCAGGGCACCACAAGCTGGGTAATTGTGCTGACAGCTGGCAAAAAAAGCAGTGCTGGTGACCCTCCTTGCTACAATCTGTTTAAGAACAAGCAAAATTAAATTCATTTGGAATAATTATTTTATTTTTACAGAATAAATTTGTAATCTGGTGGAAGTATAAATGCCAGCATTATCAGTCTAAAGCTGCTGTAAAGCATGCATGTCCAACCCAGAAAATTTCTCATGGACACAGAGATTCATGTGTCCAAAAGCATCATATCCAAAGAACCCTACCAGATTTCCACATGCCAGTGTCTGAAGTTCCTTTCTTCAACAGAACTGAGGATTTCAATACTAGGACTCTTTGTAAACCTCCAAAATGCTTCCTGGATTTAAGTACTGTGTATGAACTCACAGCTTTTCCCCAGAAAAAATTAGTATATCATACTCGTATTTCTGAAAATTAAAAAAAAAAAAAAAGATTTTGAAATAGTTACAGTATTAAATATTAGAGAATGGTCTTCTGGGAACATATACAATAATGTTTCAATTCTTTGCTGCTTTGTAAGTGATTTCATTGTGTAAATGTTGATTTTCTTAAATCTAGAAAAATGCAAGGTTTATGTTTAAAAAATTACTGACTAATATACAGTATTTGAAATGCAAATTTCACAGGTCACTGAGGACAGGATCACAGAACCATAAAGTTATGGAGGGTTTTTTGTTGGAAGGGACATTCAAAGAACATTTGTTGCAACTCTGCCCCCAGATCAAAGCCCCATCCAAGCTGATCTTGAACATTTCCAGGGATGGGTAACCCACAGCTTCTCTGGAAAACCTGTTCCAGTGAAAGACTGATCTTTTCACAGCTACATTTTTTAGTTTACATGAATAAATTGCCTCAGTTTTGAAGCACATGTATTCAACAATTTTTTCACAGTTTAAATTCATCAAGTGTCTAGAAATATTTACATGCTGACTCTCAGTTACAAACATCCAATATTTGAGATGTTYAGGTCAGGGCCTGAGTTGTTCAGATCTCTCATTCTTAAAGTAGATTCAAAAGTGTAGGAAATACTTCTCCATCAGTGGTGGACAGAATTAATACTCCAGAGCTGGCAAATCAACAAAACTGTAGTAAATAAATATGTGTATAAACTGAATTAAGTGCTATTGAAATMATTCCCTAGCAGACCTTACATTGCTAAGTTCAGCGCTGAGCAGACTGCCCAGCTGAAAATTTGTAACAGTGAAATAATCTTTTTCATCCTTTAAATTTAGCATTTATCCCAAAAAGGGAGAGCCTCTATGATTCTCAAGGTCAATCATACCAGACTTAGGTCAGCAACGTAGTAGTTACAATTTAATGGCTGTGATTCATACTGTTGGAACAAAGAATAAATTAAATTTGGAGGCTTCCTGAATATTTGAACCTGGAACAAATTCACATTCAGCAATATTTTAATCTATCGGGGCAAAAGAAGGCACGGGCTGAACGCCCCAGGGCTTGGTGCTGATGAAAATGCTTGAAAGAGCTTAGAAAGGACTAATCTGCATTAGCAGGAAGATAAAACAGACCTTTCACTGGCTGTAGATCTGTCAGCAGCGGGTGATTACTAAGAGAGTTTGATTAAATTCTAAATCCATCCTTATTTAAGTTTTTTCAAGCTCTGCTTTATGCAGTTCATGTTCCTTGACGGTGTTTCATAGCGCAGTGAGTGGAGCAGAGCCTGAAATACASGCAAGAAAATGCAGCCTGTGGATGGTCTGCCACCTGATTTTGGGTAATTGCCCAGTAGTTCTTAAGCACCAGAACCTTGTTTTTAGTTTCTACTTTGAAAATTTGTCTGCATAGRGGAAAAAAAAGAAGTACTAATGGGAAGAAACTCTGAGTGCTAAAATTGCAGATTATTCAGCAGCCTCAGGTAGAACAATTTGGAGAAAATTATGTCTCTGTATGAAATCTGACATTTTGGTTTGGGTGTGAGAATAGTAAGTTTTTATTTCTCACCAAAACTACACAGAAATGTTGATTGACTCCACCTATTGCAGACATGCTGTCAAGACTTAGTTATCTATCTCCCAGTTTGGGGCYTGAAGGAAATCCTTTAAGTGGAAAATTCCACCACACAATCAAATTATAGTTTAAGAAATTAGCCCGGTTCAGTTTTGTACTTTTGTAGTCTCTTGTAGTCTCTTTAAAAGGAAAATTCCGTATTTTCAGTTTTGGTCTTTAAAACTGCTATGTCCAGTATAAATGGGAATGCTGCTGACATCAGTAATTTGGGCAAAGGAGGCAAGAAGGGATACTTTCATAGCAAAGACATTCTGGTGATCTGGGGATSAAGAGAGGTGCAAAGAATTTGGTTGCATTTGAAGGACACACTGGATAACTCTGTTTCATTAAAGAAATCATGTTCAGAGATGGTTAAATTTAATAGTTTTGCAGGATTATAGATAAATTTGAAGCATCCAAGTGATTCAAATTGAGTTGTTGTAAATAATATTGTCCCAAAATTGTTGTCCTCCGAGTCATATTTTACACAGAGCTGAGATAACTCTGTATGGAGAAATGCCCCAGTGTTGTCAAAGAACAAATATTCATGTTCATATGTGCCCAAAATTGTAAAGACTGAGGTTGCTCATGCTTGGTAGGATGTGGTGAAGGAGATTTGGATTAGAGTAAAAGAAGATAAAGAAAGGAAGAAATAATTAGGACGTATGTATTCATAAGGCACAACGTATTTGGAAAAATGATGACCGGGGAACAGAAGAATAGAAAGATCCAGAAATGAAACAGAAATGAAGAAGCAGAATTGTTTTTTTCTGTACTGTAGCAAAGAAGGCTTCCACTGGGAATGAGAAACCTCATTTCTAGCAAAAAGTGGGGATCCTCAAGTTTCCCTCATTTACCTCTATAACTCCTTCAGTAAATATGCTAGAATTGCTTTGTGTCATTCCTCATTCTTCTTCTCTGGAATTCTCTTTTTTTCACCTTCTCATTCTTTCCCCACCCAGACTTTCCCCTCCAAAAAAACTTCCACCTTATTAAACATTATTAAACATTACTAAACATTATTAAACATTATCAACAGTGTAGTCAGAGTCTGTTTTCCCTGCCACAAGAAGAGAAAAAGGAGGGGAAAATCAAGTTTGTTAGACACATTGACTGTCCGACTGATAAAAATGCTGACAGCAGATGCTTCAACCTSTTGTTGCCGATATTTTAAACTGGAGAAGCTGCTCAACTTCATATTACAAAGAAGCCTAATAATAGAAAAAGTGTTGCATAATATAGAGATAGAACATACCACACTAATATAACTCCATTGTTAATAAACAATTAACTATTGAGAGGGCTACTGTTAGGATTTAAACAAATTGCCTTGGGACTGCTGCTAAATTTCTTACCAATTAACCAGAATTTTTTTTGTTGATAAACCCTGCCTGCCATGTTGCTGTTCTTTTCATACAGCAAAATAGAAWATTTCTATTTTTGGAAATAAGGGACATAAACTGCTTTATTTCATGCTGAATCAATTATGCCCTCAGTAGAAGAGCAGTGTGGTATAAACATGCTCATATGGGTAATGTTTATTTTTTAAAAAGTCCTCTGATAATAAGAAAGTCAGACAAAGAACTTCTCTTACCATACTAATTATAATTATTATAGTTCTAATTAATTAAGAAACACCCAAGGCCAGAACTCTGGAAAAATTGAGAATCTCTCCTCTGTGCTTCCCACTGCTCTAATTTACAAGTCAGATAAAATAAGGTCTGGGAATTGCATTAAAGTGACAAAGCAGGGCTTGCAAAATTGAGTGTGGGCGTTCTGTGCCCATCACATAATTATCCATATCCTCCTGCTCTGCCAGTTACCTGTGTCCCTACCTGTCCTGGATAATGGAGAGCTAATTATTGTCTCTGCAGTGCGTTTCCCCAGTCCTCACAGTCACAGAGAAACTCATTCTTTGRATCTGCTTCCTCTTGCCTGGGCTGGGAAAATCCAATTCTTTCAAGAATGCATATTCCAAATCACCTCTGACAYAACCAAGACAAAATCTCCTCCATGTCAAGCTCTTTATTTCATGTCATAAAACTTTTTTTTCCCCTCTAATTCACTACAGTAATAGTGAATAAGTGGGTAGTAATTTAAATTGTGCTTCCTTATATTGTACAGTAAGTATACGCATGCAACTTTTATGAATTTCATCTGCCTGATTTTGACCAATTKGTTGTCAATTTCTGACTTTCCATGCAACTGCTCATACATCATAAATGCATTCCTTTGCCATTACAGCATTTAACAATAAAGTGAACAACACATGGAAAAGACCAGTTTGTCTTCCAGCTGAGCAGACTGTCCCCCAAATCTTCTATATACCTCCATAAACCTGAGATGCACCCTMATCTGACAGAAAATTATTAAAATTTGGCTTAAATGCTGCTTTACAATTAGATATAGTTCAGCTTTATTATAATTTCAACAAGAATTATCCCCCTAGATTATCAGGAAAAATTCACAAAGAGCTGTTAAAAGTCTTACTGAAATCCAGGCAATTTTTATCCTGCCATCTTTAGCGGATGTGCTGCCTAAGAAAAGCACTAGATATGATTTTTTTCCTCTGATACAAGTCTGTTGACCRTTTTTAAGGTTTTTATTATTCCCTAGACCCTTGTACACTGATTCATATCTTCCCAGTGTATTTCTGGATAAATAAGCTCATTGGCTTGTAGTTCCCAAGATAATTCCTGTCTTCACACAATGTACTCCCTTAGTTCACTGTGCTCTCTCCCTGACTTTCCCAACTTGGCTGTAACAGTCTGGAGTGTCTCATCTAGTTATTTACATTTCCTGACATGTAGTTCATTAATGTTTCCCTTTTGCTTTTACCTCAACTTGCCTATTTTTACTCTATCTTCCTTCAAAATCACACAAACATCCAGCTTTTTTTCTTTTATCTATGCTTTTAAAGACACATCATAAATTGTTTTTATAGGATAAATTTGATTTAGACAAACATTTAGAATGATATATTAGACTGCATGAAATAGCAGGCCAGATAAGTTATCCTAAATATTATGGTACTGACAMATGCTTAAAGGCAGAATGTAAAAAAGGAAAAAAAATGGGAAAAAACGGAAAATAGATGGATAGTGGCCAACTAATGTCCTACCTCCAGACAGGCAGAACCTGTTCCCTGTCTTCTTATTCACCCTTTTTCTTTTTCTAAAGGTCACTCAGATGCTCACAGCCAGCCAGAATCAGGACATAGAAATATTTCTGTCATGCTAATCCCTGCTGCTCTCTCTCCCTGCCCTGTTCTCCCATTCCTCTCATTGTGTAACCAAAACACAGGCGACTGCTGACACAGCCAGCATACACAAGTGCACCTGGAATCTTTTCCAGGAGCACAGGACAGGGACATGTTTTGCCATATGTTTGCCTTTTGGTCCAGCAAAGGACAAGGGGATCTAATTTCTGGAGCAGATCCACCTCTTCCAAACATACGAGGGAAAAGTATCCAAAACAGGAGGAAAGTAAAAGTTTTGTGTGCTTAGCTGAGCTGATGCAAACATCTTTGTTGAACCTCTTTCCACCCCCCCTGCTATTATATACTTAAATGATTAAGGGTTTGGCTCAAAATGAAAAATCAAGCCTTCACTTTTTGAGAAAACGTTCCTGGCAAATCAAACTGTAAACGAACAGCTAATGTAATTCGAGCTGCTGAAGGTCTATACTTACTTATTGTTCCACTTGCACATTTTTTCCATAGTTGCGTGTCAGTTTTACACGGCACACCTCACAGAACCCAGTGAGCTGAAAGCTAGCACTGCCTTGTGGGAACTAATTACTCTTTGTAACTTTCAGAAATCATATGACAGGATTATTTTTTGATAAGCAGTATGAACTGTGAAGGAGGAATTTTGACCTGGTCCTGAAGCAGTGGAAGAATATAATTAAGTAGATTTCAGACTTTATCTGTAGTACATAGCTGTGTCAACTGCAAAGAGACACGACTGATGTTCCTTTAAAATCCAGTTCTGCATATGCCAAGAGGGACAAAAAAGAAATGTCTTTAAAATGTCAAAAATCTGTCTGCACACTCCTGTCTGCACACAAATAGAGCAGCTGAAAGCCATTGATTTAACCTCAAGGTTTTGCCACCACATGATGTATTCGAGCGTGTAGAGTAATATAGTTCTGGAAATCTGTGTGCTCTAAGCACATTGCCTTGAATAATATTAAGCACAAACCTATCTATTTTACAGTATCCATCATACTCTGCCARCAATGACGAGTTCCTGAGTAATTGTTTTCAGAGAAGTCAGAACGACCACAAAAAATTTTGTGGTCTCACCTACTTTATAGAAAAAAGTCAGCATTGAGATTGAGTGACAAAGAGGATTAATTTCCAAYAGACCTTCTCCAAAGCCAGTAAATTTCAGTGAATTACTTTATTTACCTTCCACAGGTTTTGAACGAAATCTGTTAGTACCCTAGACAAATGAAGTGGGGTTTTTTTCCCTGTTTCCTTGCTGTGGTTTGCATTTGAAACTAAAGACGGCTTTTTTTCTGCTGGTATCATAATTCCTTTTTAAGATGCAAATTAAATAATTTATCTTAGATAGCCTAGATTTAGCTACATTTCCATTGTATTCATGTGACTAATACTGCAGACTTTCATTGATAAAGCACACTTATCACCATTGCTTGAAATAATGACATTTTTATAATTAGTCACAGCAAAGCTTYGTAATTAGTTGCAGCAAAGATCAGACCTCCTCTAAAGTATTATTTTTTATGGTAAAAAGAGTATTTAAATTATTCCTTCTATGACTCTAATGTCATTTATGGAGCAAGCATTTATATTATATTGATATGCCCAGAGTTGCACTATAAAAGCCTGACTTGCCCCGTTAAATTATTTGCTGACATCTTCTTTTTGTGTTAGTTTCTGCTACATCTGAACTYCATATCTATAAAAATGTTCCTCAGRTRAGTGAACAGTGTGAAATAAGGCATATCTTAAAACATAATTTTTTAAAAAAAACTTCAGGATATTGTAGCACAGTGAATATACAATTTCCAGAGAAGGATATATAAAAGAAAAAAGAATAATAAAAGGAAAAATGGAGGAGAGGGGGGAAATCAAAAGAATTGAATCTTACAATCGGATACTATAATTTTTTTTTCTCCCATTTTCTGTCCTTCTTGCTTCCCTGATGAGAGACAGTTGACCTGAGAGAAAGCTCAGCCTGCTTTAATCCTGGAAAGYGATTGGGGCTTGTATCTTCAGGTTCCAGAAAAGTAGGGCAATGAACCAGCACTCTGTTTCATTTCTGTTATCACTTTTGAACAAGTAACTCTCCCTGCAAAAGGATTTMGATTCCTCCCCATTCTTTGAATATGTGTTCACTTCGTGCTCACCTTCGAAGTCCCACTCTGAACTACATAAGTACAACATTCAGTATTTATTCACTAATCTCTGAATTTTCTGGAACATTTTTCTGAAGGTTATTTTTCCCCAGGAGTTTAATTTTTTCCAATTTTCTTGTTTTTTAGGCTTCGAAGCAGATTTTATGGTCCAAACCACATACCCAAGTCTTACAAAGAAAACAGTGGGTAAAGAGAAATTCAAAATTCAACAGAAAAAATAATAAAGCTTAGGAAAAGCTGTACAAGTKGTGTTACACAACTGATTGCTAGGATGTCCACTGGTAAAGAAAACAAAGCCCTTGAAAACAAGCCACTTCACAAGACAATAAAATACAATCAAAATTTCTACAGCAGTTCAGTCTAGGTTATGTAAGGCACCCATGCTGGGCCTGACACTGAACTGTATTTTTTGTTTAAATGAAGAAGGCAAAGAGCTGTCTTGGTGAAAACCAGGTTATTTTATGGTCCCRCATTTCTTCCCTCTTTCTGTGAGRAGTGAATTTCASTCAAGGAGCAGTTGRGGTTATAATGAGCAGAAACAGGACAATGCTGGTCTTCAAAACACATGGATTCTATGCATTGCAAACWGTGAAATATAAGTTCTTTCACTGGTCTAAAAAATACACTGCAGGTTTAAAGCTGATTAAAGGAGGGGATTAGTGTAAGGAAAATTAAAGGTAGGAATTTTAGCTATGTCAATCAGTTCTGCTCTCCAGGAGTCAACGGAGATATGTCAGCTCTGCAGCAGCAAAGGGGCAAGCTGAAAACTTGAGTAACACATTAAAAGCTAGTTTTCCCATAACCTCCAGAAGTCTGTCACAGAGGTGTCCAGTTTGACTTTTTCCCATGAGARCAATTCATTTTTGCAGATTGTTTACCAGGCAGGGCAGCATTTCAGCCAGGCACACAGAGAAGATGTGAGCAGAGACTGCCCTCGGAAGGCAGAGCTCATTTTCAAATGATGAGAAAGCAGGGAAGAGGTGCCAGAAGGCAGTTCTTAAATAAGTTACAGGCTGTGAAGTGTGAAGTAAGACAAGTGACTTTTCAGAGTCTCAAATGTCACGCACTGAACATATGCCCCGTTATTTTTGTCTCCCTCACAGGGACTGCTGCAGCAGGACTGGCCTGGACCTTTTATCCATGCTGGAGAAGGGCAGGATGACTCTTGAGGACAAAGATGTCCTGCCAGTACCACAAGGCTTTGGGTGAAGGGACTTTCCCTTAGAAGCTGAACTCCAATTCCATTCTTAGCTCAGTGAACAGGGCAGGACACTCTGAAATGCAGCAAATCTCCATYCCATCAGCTCCCTGTTTTTAAGGTACACTTAGTCCAATTAGGTGTTTTAGAACAATTTTTGGCCAACCTATGGACAGTTTGTACTGACTAGCAAAATTCACTCGTGTTTTCTGAAATTTCAGTGACTTCACAAAATTTAAAGTATTACCAGTGCCAAAGTACCRTAACTGTCAACTTTGATCTAGCATATGAGCTTCCAGCATAAAAATGAAACATTACCCTTCATACCTGCATGCAATAGYCTGTAGACTATTCAAGAGGAAAATTCAGCTTAAGCCCTTTTGAAATGGATGGAAATATTTCACCTTTATGTAATAGACACTCCCAAAATCTGAAGCAATACTACCAGCCTCTGTTCAGCCCTCAAAAACCCAATTGTTACGAGCAGTGGATTAGGATGAGCCTCTCCAAAGCACACCTCCATCACTTCTCCAAAATGATTGTCCAAGCTAATATCAACCCTTACTCAATTTAGATCGAATGAGAGGTATAGACATTCATTGTCATGTGATGAGCAGCATTTGCAGTCCAAAGAAAGAGTCTAAAGCAAATTTTTCTCCATTGTTCAGTAGCCTGATCGCTTCAGGTWTCTAGGATACTATTTCCTAATTATAAATTATTAGAAAGTCATATGCCAAATTAAAGGGTGGTGAGTGATGGCATGATGAGGTGATATTTCATATTCATGAACATGAGCTAAACTTGTCTTGCCTATGCATAAAGCAGTAACCACTCCAAAAGGACTAAGAAAATGAAATATTCACATCTAAAATTTCAGGCTCAGATAAAGCCTTGAGATGTCCCAAATGAATCAAAGGGTCAGGGWGCACAGAGGCCTCCACAGTTTGTTTCCATGGCCTAATTATCCCTCAGAGTACAGCTGTTCAGCTCACAGTGAACCAGAAAAGCGGAAGCTTTTAGAGTGGCCCTACATTTGGAGAGTCATTTCAGAATTAATCCCAAGATTTTTCCTCCCTTAGGTTTAGAGGCCTTCCTTGGACATGTTTTACTGCTCTAGTTGGGGGAAGGAAAAAAAACCACCTTGAAACTTTTAAGGATTTTTGTYCTGCCAATGGTCTGTGGGAAGATGTGAAGACAATAGGATGGCACTGCCTTGAATACATGAAATACTGTTTCTCATGGTCTCCTGGGGGTCAAGAACCATTAGGCTTTAGCAGAACGTTGCTGCATCTCATGGCTGTGTGTGAAAAATTTACTGTTCCAGCAGCCASTTGCATGCTCTGACTTGCTTCCTCTTTCGAGCACAGATCTTATCAATCCATAATCTAATCATTACATAAATACAGGCTGTGTTAATTTATTCTAACCTTGTGAAGCACCCTCTGACTGACAATTTTTGGAGACTGTAATCTTGCAAAAGCTCTGCTGCGGATTTTCTGTGGCTTACTTAACTTGGATTTTTTTTGTTACTGTTTGTTTGTTTTGTTTTGTTTTGTTTGGAGGCGGAAAATTAAATGCTGCAACAGTTCAGAAAGGAGCAAAAACACAGCACTGCTCTCAGAAAGTCAGCAGGGTCCTGGGAGGCTGCTTTTTAGTTCTGTTTGTGTTATTTTAGTAGTGTTGCTAATTTAAACAAGACGTTTACAAATTTGTTGAACGCTTCACAGCCCTTCTTAGAATTTTCCCTCTGATATATTACCCCTTCCGCTTATTTCGCCCAGCAGAAGTACTGGAAGAATGATGCCTCAGCTGGAAAATCAGTTCGACTGATTGTTCTTATGCTCTCATAGAAAAGCCTAAACATATTTTTCTTTCATATTCAYTTAAAATAAATCCATGTAGTTCTCTGTTAACCCTGAATCTGCACAACATGTGCTTGAACTGCTTTTGCACGTCGTGTCATTTTCCTCTGAGGTTTGATTGAATAACACCTCAAAGTCTGAGTMGATGAAAAATGATCATTTAAGCTTTGGGTTGTTTCCATCTTAATATGCATACTGAATTCCAGGAAAACCTGGACATGTTAAGAATAGGTAAAAATAGGGGCTAGAGAGATTTTTTTCTTCATTCCTGCWCCTAGGCAGAATTATACCTAAACTATTCTTAACTTGGATAAAATTTGAAATTAGTGGGACATTTTTGCTGGAGGCATAACTTTTCCAAAGCACTTTTCAAGCCATCACRCTTCTCTGAACTTTCTGAATAAGTCCCTATCAGTTTAGGAATACTTGTGCTGTCTTAGCCAATGAGTGGATATGATATGGGAATTTGCTTGATTTCAGGCCATTGTCTAAATTTATACCCTGATTAAAGCAATGCTGGAAGGAGACAAGCTCTTTCTCAGGTAGAACTGGTGCAGTTAATTGGTCACCAGCTAGTTTGCAAATATTCCACACTAGAAAATTATTTTCCCTCGTGTTCCACTTCCATRCTAAGGCACAGGTCAGAGGTTCCTTTCAGTACTCAACATTAGTTTTTTACTTTAAGCTAACAGCTTTATTTTTTTCATGTGACCAATGCAGAATACACTGCCCTCCCTCCTAAATTGGTATTTGTTTGGTTTTGATTTCATTTCTTAAAACCCACATCATTATATATTGTGTACACTTGTCTGCTGTGGACCATTTCAATGTTTTTAATCCATTTGCTTTATACATGGAGAATCTACAAAAGTTCAAATGAAATCATATTTTCAGAAAAAAAAGAAAGCCAATAGAAAGCAATGAAGAAGTTAAATGCATCCAATTAAAAACCTAATCCTCAAAASCTCTTCTACAATGACAAAAATATCCTTAGTGCTAATCAAAACATAAATTCCCAGTGTTGGATATCATATCTTGCAGTCTATAGGAAGACAGCAGATCATACTGAGCTCCAGTTTTCCCTTTCAAAAACAGGAATAGCAGTGACATCTTGGCAAAACCTTGCAGGCTGTTAATTCCTTTACCGAGGGCATGGTAAATATTTTTCTCTCTCACTGTCTCACTGGAGACTTACTTCATGCATTATGGCAAACCTCCTATGAAAGAAGGTACTAAGGACATGACTTGCAAGCTACTTTAAATACTGCAGAAATRCTCTGAAAATAGAAGGTGTGTTTGTTCCTTTGGCTGGGTTTCACCCCACTCAGGGAGGTGGTGGACAGACAGGAGCAGGATTCTCTTTGTTTGTAAACAGCAAGGTCTATTTAAAGCCATCACACAGATCTCTGTTCTTTCCCTCAAACAGACCTGGCGGATRATGCAGTGAAAATAATTCTCTTCCCTTCAGTCAGCCCTCGGGGTGAAGAGGTGAAATTATACAGTGTTCCATYGTGCTAAATACCATGCATTAAAAAAGTTGCAAGAATCTACAAAGGTGTACTTAAATTGTGCTTAATTGCACTGGCTGAATTGCACTTAGGATAAAATCTGGGGCTGAACTCCAGAACCCCAGAGACTCTTGCTCTACATCTGAGACCAAACTTACAGAAGATCACCTAGCACCCCCCCTGACGTGCGGATATATGCAAAACACATCAACCAAGGCCTCTGAAAGAGCCAGTCACAAACGTGGAACTAAATTTTTGCACAGATTTACCTTTCTGTTTCTGTTCTGGAAAAGGAGATATTCCAAGAGCTCTAGAGAGGTATTTGGCATTTGGTCCTTTCATTAGGGTGTGTAAGGRAACTGGATAAAACCTGGAGCTTACTGGAAGTTCCGGGCAAAGGTTTTAATTGCAATAAACAATTAAACCACACTGGGGAAGAGGCGGTGGGTGGAATGGTCTGGGAGAGGGGGAGGTTTTGTCTCTGCAGCTGCCATCGACAGCCCAGCACCAAGTGTGCAGCTGAGCTGCTGGAGCAAGTGGCAGGCACACGGGATGATGATGGGTCATTATGCTTTCCACCTCCAGGCAGACCCTGAAATTCCTATTTTACTGACCTGACATGCCACAGCTAAGATGAAAATATGCATCTACAGAGTGTAAATAAGCGCAGAAATAGTGAAATACAGTGTTCCTTTTGTCAGCAACTGCATCACGAATAAACTTAAACAATAGCCTCTTTGAAACGTGGCTAATGCCTGAAGAGAAAAGGCGGAATGCAAGACCAAAATATCCACCCACAGCCTCAACAAACTGATAATTAAAATCATACTTGTTTACCATTACAAATTGGTTAACCTTTTAGTGTTGCTAAACCCCTACGGACTCCCACATATTCTATTGTAAAAAGACATATTAATTTGGATGGACTTGGTTCTGCTTCTCTGCAAATCAATACAAAAATCTCCATTGTATTCTGTGATGGCAGGATTTATGCCTAAATCTGAGCCACATATTTCAAAGGGTAATTTGTGTGTGTGAATACATGTATATTTATGCACAAACACACAGCCACATTCCACTGGTTTTGTATCCAAACACATTTTATTAATCCAAACCCACACTGTCCCTTAAGATAATACTGCAGAAACTCAGATTCCCATTGCCCTTGGTGGTGCCCAATATAAGCATGACTGAGGTGACTGAGAAAACTTAATTTAAATTTATTTATTTAATTTCTCTGAAGAAATTGAAATACATGAAGRCATTCTAAACTTCCTAACCATGTTTTTTTCTCATCTCTGAAGGAACAASTTCATATTAATTGCAATTAAATCTTGGAGATACTAAGAATTTACCTTTCCAAATACGTTTCTAAACAATACATGCTGTGCAATTACTGTGCAATTAATTTATAACTGACCGTCCCCGTCCTCCCCCCCCCAAAAAAAAAAAAAAAAAAAAA
>NW_026623582.1:415615-418388 GCF_030028575.1 Malurus melanocephalus | reverse complement strand
AAAAGAATTCTGCTGAATGTGAGTTCAGGGGGCATTAGGAAGAAAATAAGAGAGAAGTAATAGAAATAGAATTGTGTATGAAATGCTTATATTCCCATTTTTTACAAAACCTGTAATGTAAATGATTTGACTTGAATCAAAAGTTACTTTCTTACTGAACTATAAATTCTTGATTTTACACAGCTCAGAAAAATAATTAAAATAAAATGACCCTATCTATTAAACTAAGGATGGTGAGGCTGGTATAATTCTACTTCTGCTTATCCCAGTTTCAGGGACTTTGAGTTTTTGGTTTTATTTCTACGTTTTGCTATCACCATGAAAGCAATTTCCTTTCTCACCTGAAATTCACTTACTAAATCCAAGAATTGGAATTTTCTCATGGAAATTGTTTTAATGATTGTTTTTGTGTCTTCAGTAAAAGAAAAGTGAAAGCTGACACATAYGTAATTTCAGGTTTTGAAGTGATAATTATAAAGAGTGCTTTACTTTCTTTATATACATTTTAMAAGTTTTATGTCCCAGAATAGCACAGTTATAGCCATAGAAGCTTTCTGCCAGTGAGATGAAYGAGAAACCCAGTTTGATGACAATCTCACAGGCTGTTTCAACAAATATGTCATAAGATCGATGGTCTTTTGCATTGTCACAATTACAAGCAAAAAAAAATCATTGAAAATACCTTATTWCAAGGATATTTTTAGATTATGTGGAACAGTTGTATGCTTCAAACRATCTTTTTGTTGGTGATCAGATCCTCATGGCATGGCAATACCCAATGGAATTAAAGTCCAACTGTTTAGCCCAGACAGATTTTATSCACAACACATCATGTGCACATTAGAGGTGTCTAGGATAATCCTTTCTCTCTTGAGTCTTCTGAGACTCAAGCATTAAAATGCATTTATATTATAGCTATATGTATATTTAYGTATAAAAATATCTTTTATAAATAATGATGCATGAAAAAAAATGCAAATATAAATATGTATACATTAAATAAAGTAACCAAATCTAACAATTTGTTAGCAATCTGTTTCATGCACAATGCCTTGCTAGGAGTGACACATTCTYCAAGTGACTGGAGCAGATGCATCATTAGTGTGTCCTTAACCATTTGATAACCCTTTTAAAATGACCCTTTTATAATTCCTTTGCTTTTGATATGGGTGTCACAGTGACCTAAAGCCTGTCCATGCTGGAATTGCAGCTTCCACGGCTGTCATGTGCAGGGACTGCCAGATCTGTCTGGTTAACAACCCACCTTTGCTTTCAACATCATTTTAGAGCCTTGTGGCCCTTTCTTATCTCTTGACAGCCCCTAGGAAGAGCCAGCAACTGTTATGCAGCTGAAACAAGGCTCTGCCTCTTAATAATGAAACATTTAGCAAGAAAACTGTCTTTCATTGCTCTGGTAGCCTCAGTGTTTTTTCTGTATACACACCAAAAAAATATTTCCATATCCAAYGTTTGTTCCCCTAATCAAAATGGCTCCTGACGGTGAACTGTCTGCTTTGTTTTTCTCAAGACAGTGTGACTTTTGCATTCACTGCAAATTGTCCACAATGCGATTGTAGGCAATTATTATGTCATTATGATTTTAAAAGAAGATGTGATTATGACTTTGAAAGACTTCATGATTTTAACAGTGCAAAGATTTTATGAGAACTATGATTTTTAAAGAGTTGTGATTTTTTTTAAAAAGGCTCTCTGATATTAGATAGYTTGTGTGAATCTTTGCTCCATGATCCTTATCAGAAACCACTTCCCATCTGTTCAGAAGCAGGAGGGAATCAGTTCAGGCTGTGGCTTTCAACCTCACAGATGTCTCAGCTCCTCTCCATCTCCCATGCATTGCCAAGGAGAAGATTACAACAGCTAGGCTAGTTGAAAAGTCTTTTTTGTTCTTGACAAGTTATAAAACCAAAGTTCTGTTCCATGTGGTGGAACTGAATCAGAAAGATGAGCAGAAACAAGAAACACCATACCTTTGTGGAGCACATCCTGAAGGAAAAAAAAACATGGGATAAAAGGTGTGACAAATGTAAAGTACAGCTCCAAACTGGCACCCTGAAGGCAAGGGTGATGCCAACTGACAAATCATTATGATTTATTCAAAATTTAACCCATGGGAGAAATATGCCCAAAGTGATGGTTTGCCAACAGAAGAYACTGAGGGAACATCCTTTTTTCATGATGGGAAACAGTTCTTTAGAAATGTTTAGAGTTTTCATAACAATGAGAGGAACTGTCATGACTCAACCCACACTCACTCTTAGYTGGCAAGGCTGGTGTACACATTCAGCTTCAGTATTATATTATTTCGCTTTCGGGGAGAAACTACTTGGAACTGAATATTTAATGAGCGCAGCCTCCTTTTGGCTGATCAGAGGCATGTGTCTTTCCTTTTGATCCAGTGACTGGTCTGAATCAATGAATTCTCTAAGCAGATCAGAATGAAAAAGCAATATATGTTGATCCAAACATAAAATTTTCCATCACAACCCTGTTGTATTACTGCCTCTAAAAGAATAATATAGATCAGTGTGAGCTTAGTATTGGACTGGGAAGGGGGGTGGTATTTTTGAAAAAATATTTTCTGCTTGGAAAATATATTTCTTAACATTCACAAGTAATTCAAACCTCTGTTTCCTGAACACATTTTAAAAACTTGTGTAACAACAGGCTTTAAAAACTGTAGCCTGAAATCTTACCTTACCATTAAGTTGCTTATTCCACCATTTTTGAGACAAATTTTAAGCAGGCAGTTTAC
>NW_026623582.1:384307-415573 GCF_030028575.1 Malurus melanocephalus | reverse complement strand
AAGAAAGGGGTAAACTGCTAGGGCAAGGCAATTCTGCTGACCTAGGTGCCACACCTATGTTAAATGTGACACAAGTAAACGCTAAAAGGAGTAACTCCTAATTAGTGTGGCAATGGAGGACAGGACACAGTGCCAGAGTTTACTATGAGAGCCTGGAGGTTCATAGCTTGCTTTCAGCAGAAAAAATGACTATATGGAAGCCAAATTTGCCTCTCTGTGCAATTAGATTTGATCCCACGCTGCAAATTAAAATCTCACACTGGCRAAGGCATATGGATATCCATGGTTCTGGATCTTCTTGGTTTAAAATTCTATGCATGGCATTCTAATCTCCCAAATTTCCAGAAAAATCAAACTGATTTTTGTATTTCATAAGTAAAAGTACAATTTGTTGGAGAATCAAGAAACCCAGAAAACTGCTGAGTACATAACATTTTGAAATTGATCACACTTTGCAAGAACCTCAGAGTTTCAAAATAAATATTTCATGGTGGATCAGCATTGATATTGTGAAGCAAAGGTGAATTGTAAGATAATAAATTTTCCTCCCACACTYTCATATTTTCTGTCAGGAATCTGAAGTGACAGCATATTAAAAGACAATTTGACGAGGCACTTTTTGACATTTAATAAACAAATAGGCTGACGGATTCATAGAGCCTCATTTTGTTTTTTAAAAGAATTCTATGAATGCAGCAAAATAGGCGCAAAACCCAAGGAGAATTTACAAGGGTTTATTAACTTACTATGAATTCAATAAAAAATCCATAGGTAAGGCAAAATCAGTGCCTAATATTTTGGATGTTCAACAAGATGTAACTATAAACTCGCAACAGAGGCCTTTATGGTACCCTCAGGCTCTCCTGAGGTGAATCATTTATCAAAATCCTGGCAGAGACCATCAAACCATAACTTTTCCACTCCAGGCTGAAAGCCCACATGCCCCTCTAAGTGCTCCTCACACCGGCCCAAACCACCTGAGTTCCACCGAGGACATTTGGACAGAAAAAGACACTCCAACAGACTGCAAGCCCTCAGCAGTATTGCTTGTTCTTCCTGCAGAATGTAGTGCTGAAATCTCCCACCAATTCAATATGCTGGAAATCAGTTTTTGTGATTTGTTTTCACGGGACACAACAAGCTGCAGATGTCAGTATTTATTAGCCCTGCTTTCCTCCGTGCTGCACACCCTTGTTCCAAGCCTGTCTGTGGGTTTCTGGTGTATCTTTACTGTCATACCAAAGAGTCTTCCAGGTTCAGAACCGCTTTACTTCCACAATATCAGAGGGAAGTGAAATTTTTGCTTCAGGAATGTCCTCTCACCAACATTTTAGTGGTCTGTCACTAAGCTGATCATCATGCTGGCAACATCTGCTCCAAAATAGACACCAAATGCCCAAAGCAGCATCCACTATCCAGTCTTTTGATCAATTTCTATCAAGAGGATTCTATCAGAACAGCACACCGATAAGACCTSTCACTATCAGGGACACATGTTGAAAGTCACCTGACAACAGCTAATGATGATCCCAGCTCTGACACCACATGTTTATCTGTGACATGCTGGCACCATCTGTGGGTCACACGAGACAAGCAGGTCAGCTACATGCACCGGACTGGTGTTCTAAATGGCATTTAGAGCCTAGAAGCATCATCTATCAAGTCTCTTTAGCATCTCTGAAGTTGCTGTTAGTCCTATTATATTACAAATGTATTTACTTCCAAACATATTGGCTTACAAACATATTAATTTCAAACCTTGCAGTGTTTGAATTGGTACAGAGGAAACTGATAGGGAAGTACAGCATTACTGTAAGATCTGGACTGTTTAGCTTTCTCTGACTAAACACATGGGATTTCATAGAAGGCTGAGAGAGAATGAAAACCTTCAGATTCTGCTCACACATCTAAATTATACTTGATGACATAAATCAACTTACATGCAAAATTTGTCTCGACCTCCCAAATCTAAAATGGCACAGGAAAATCCAAACACTGCTTGAAGAGTATAGACATGGTTGAAGTAACCAACGAGTTTCACTGACTTCTCTGGAGGTTGTACTTTTAAATATTCCAAAACCAGCTGACTTGCCATGGAATTTATCTGAATCTCTGCAGTTTTAAGTCCAGAACATGAAAGAAATAATTATACCTCAGACTTTTATCTCAGTAATTATGGCTATACTCACCCATTTTTCTTGTCTGCCAAATTTTGCTTACCACTCAGGGCTGTACGCCCTTAGGATTTTGGTTTTTTTCCTGACAAATGAATTCCATTTCTCTAATTAATTAATCCAACCATTGCTTAAACCCAGGTCGTGCTATTATAGGAGAGATATGAACAAGGACTGAAGAATTTTCTTACCCATTTTAGTTGCTACTTATGATGTTAGCAGTGAGAAACTAAGTGCTTCAAAGTGCTGCTCCTCCCACATGATTCAGAGARAAAGTGCAAATCTTCTCTCTGAACCTAGAAAATAAAGGACAATTATTAGGATTTTTGTCACAAGTGGAACTCACTATTTTCTAAGATTGATCTTCCCWGCAATACCTCTGAGGAGTTTGGAGGCTCCAGCTGAGAACACATGGGCTGTGGTTCATAATTTACTGAGATCAAATAGGCCAGAAGTAACTCCAAAGTCAATTTTAAAGTTCTTTTAGCAGTCTGAAACCTCCAAAGCCATCTATAATTTGTTACATGCAGAATACTGACTTCAGCAGATGTGTCTTTGAGACAGCAAAATGAAAGGGGCCTTCATTACTTTTCCTTTTTACTTGCACCTCAGGAATTCCAACTCACAGCCCTCTATTGCCCAGCAGCATTTTCTGATTCTTTTAATTTCTTCTTCAGAGAGTTCCTTCCACAGATGAAAAGACAGTAAGGGAGGGTTGATTTAAATGATCTACATCTCTCTCTGATCCACATACTTGTGATTAAGTTTGCTGGTGGCTACATATAAAAGAACTCAAATTGATGCAAGGTTAAATGGGATACCCTAATAATCACCTTCTCTCTCTTTCACCTTCTGCTACTGTGGAAGCTMATCTACAAGATTCTTGGCCCCATTTTGAAATCCATTGAAAGTTTAAAATGTCTTAAAAATCAAAGGACACAGGTCACATAGCTGCAGAAGCTTAGTTTCTTAGCTTAGGTTTCTACAATAGTCAGATGCATTCAGCCAGGACTTAATCACTCTCCAAATGGCAAGGAGGAATTCTGCTTATGAAATCTTGATTAAGCAATGTCTCAGCTCAACATTTTTCCCCTGTGTCTCTGTCTAAAGAGAGATTTCTGCTGAGTGCATGTGTTGGGCATGGTATTTTTCCATGTCTTCATAGYAAATTGTAAGAATAAAATATTGTCTTGTGTTCCACCCCTTCCCAACCCTTTTGGGTTGACTTTTCAGGGGTTTTGTTTGCATTTCAATGAATTAATATCTCATTGACTTCTGCATTGTTAAACTCCTCTACATTGTTCTTTTTAATGAATAGTTTTTCCCGCCAGCTTCAAGGCAACCAGGATGAAATTCATTKTTAAAACAGAGATTTGTATAACAGAAAATACATGAAACATGAGCAATTTATAYAATTTTATGAAAATCTAGTGTCTGGATCTTATGTTCTTTTGGTCAGCTGCCTTCCTGACCTGCCTGAAACACAGAAATCCCCAGGTTCCTTGCATGCAGGCTTCTTTTTCCTGCAGTTGAAGCAAATCCCATCTACATTATAAAGGATCAGTGCTTTTACCCAGATTATGGGGAAAAAAAATCACAGCTATTCAATTCCTTGCTTTCATAGCCAAGCTTCCTAAATTGCTAGAAAGAAATAAAGCAATAAAACTACTGAAATCTAGTGGTGCAAAAGAAGAAGCTTTCTGATTCACTTACTAAGGACAAAGCAACACTCACATCTTTCCTCCTTTTCTCTGTGAYCATGTTACAGACTTTTTTCTATGAGGTTTTCAGTACCTAGAAAACAACAGTTTACAGCCACAAAACAGATGGGGCCTACATCAAAAAGTTCACAGCTTATTTGCTATGGGCAAGGGGCAACAAAACACCATACTTTTACAGCATTTATATTACTGCCTTTCCAACCTTCGAAAACACTTTTGACACAGTAATTTTACCAGTGGGTAAGGTTGTACCTATGAACAGAGTTCTATTCAGACRCAGCTCTAGACAGTCATTCCATTTCACTAACGAGAGTATTTATGAAAGCCATAAATACATGTTTGCAAAGCACCAACACATTAAAGACCTGTAGAAAGGCAGTGAGAGAACCACCCTCCATGAAAGTTAAATCACCTAAAATTGTTGCTGATTTCAACTGGCAAAAAGCCCAGAAGAAATCACGTTGYAATCAAGAAAAGCTGCTTTTAGAAAGCGAAAAAATTGAAAGGTTTAAAAAGTTATGTGCCCTATTAGACCAGCTTGTATATATAGGAACACTGTAATTAAAAATTGTCACCTGTTGTTTGCAAACAGAGCTGGGATTTTTGAATGTTTGTCYATTCATATCCCAACCTTAAGAAATAAATAGTCAAACTCAAAGCATCCTAAGATAATTTATGATTGGTTCCTTTCTTCAAAGTGCTTTCGCTCTTCATTTCAGTTTTGTGCTTTGACATAGAGAAASGCCAAGAGTTACCTAACACATGTATATCCTCGCTCACACTCACCAGTTTCACCCATTTCCATGGCAAAATAAGTAAACTGGGAATGCTGTGATGGAGAATTTCAATCTTAGCCACATTAAGATTGAACAAGTTTTGGTTTTCTTTGGTTTAAAAAGCTGGAAGAACCAGCCCCCTGCCAAAGCCCCTATTATAAGCACATRTGCACACATATGTACCAAGAATTCTGCCTGGTTTTGGTGACTGTCAACAAAATAATAAATTCTCCCTTCAGCTTTACCTATGTAAGACTCACTTGACTTAGTAACAGAAATATGATGGTCTCAAATTTTTTGAGAGATTTCAGGGCAGAAGGCATATCCARCAAGAAACCCATAAAACGCATATTCCTTTGATCAACAGGCAGAATTCTCTGCTGGAAATGGTGAGACAACTACAAATACTTCACCAATTAAATTAAGAATGTAGAAGAAAAGACAAACTTTGATCTAAAATACTATTTGTGCTCATTTATCATTCTGTTGTACCTTCTGCCATCTCTATCACTATTCATTGCCTAAAGTCCTTTAGAGGACTTTCACCATTGTCCAGTAGAACACACATGTGATTTTTTTTTTCMTTTTTTAAGAACCCTTTGTGAAAAAACGGATATCCTGTTAAGTTTTTTCTCCCTCAGTTTTCAATCTGAGAAAGACAGAAGAAGGAAGGATGGTTTGGTTAGATAAGGACTCAAAGTGAACAGAGGAGAATATTTCCATAAATGTTTTAAACACTTTAAAGAAGACATTTTATAGAAATTTTCATAAAAGCTACAAAGCAGCTGAAGGAAGTTATCTGAAGACAAGACCAGATTGAATGAGAGGGGTAAGACTAYAAGAACTATTTAAAGAGAAGAACGAAATGAGAGAAGTTGTAATACAACAGCTGAGGGGAATGTTTTACATTTAACTGAAGCATAGTGTAGAAATCAATGCAGAACAGGATCAAGCAAAACCTCAACASACAATTCTGAGAAAATGTCACAGCCAGAAGCACCATGTGTGATCAATAACAAAGCTTGCCTGCCAGTAGGCATGAACAGAATAGCCTTGTGCTGAACAAAAYCTAACATTTTCAAGAGAAGGAAAAAATATTAAGTAAAACAACTAAGAAAGGTAGAGACCAAGTCACTTGTGGAAAATATTATGAGAATAAGTGAAAACAGAGACTGCATACAAGCAAAAGAAGAAGAAAACAGAATAATTATTTCTACCACCCCTAAAACAACTGGGATTTGCATCACTATATTAATTTTCTATGAATAATCTGGTTAGCMAATCTTTGCAGTTTAGTGGGGCATCAGTCACTCCTTTCCCCCACGTACGTTCTTTCCTGTAAAGGTTATTACTCTGCCCACTGCATCATAGTTATGTGCTCCAAATAAGACTTCTTTAAATCACCACCTACAAAAACTGTCTAGCTTTTTGGTAATTTGAGACCAGCTATTGAAAAAAAAATAGAAAAAAGAAAAAGGGATCATCCTTGTATAAGAGAGAACACTCCTCACACAGAGGAAACAAGGATTCATTGCAGACAGGGCAGAAGAACAATAGACTCACTGTTGAAAAAAACACATAAATAATTGAGAACGTCTGCAAAGGGACTAAGTTCTCACAGGAACTGGCTTTTAGCCACTTGTAAATTAAGTGTGAAGCACACAGAAGTAGGAGGCAAAAACTCTGAAATGATTAGRCAAAAGTTAAGCCAAACACAGGTCCCGGTGAGGCAGTCAGCATATCAGCTTTAGCTGTAGGTAGAGCACAACAGATCTTTTGTAGGCATTTGTAAGGTATAGGGCACTATTTTTTGGCTCCAACGGGGCAAAGCCTGGTTCTGTTTAGTGGAACATATCCCACAGGATCTAAATATTCAGTTTGGTGTCCTCCTTCACAMACTCAGTGCCCGCAGCTCCCTAACCTCCTGAAAACCCCACCAGATCTCAAGATCCCACAGCCTTTTTCTTCCAAGAGCCAGTTCTTGACCAGTCTCTACCACAAGGCACCATTTTCTGGGACCTTCATCACCCTTAAGTTGCAGCACATTCAGGACTGTAATTTCTCCTGGAGTCTGCCCCTTCTGTTGATTTTATGGGGGAAAAAAATCAAGCCTCTTAAAATTTAAACGACTTCTGCATTTCTCAGGAAGATTCCCTCTTAAAAGCAGTGGGTATCCCAAAAACAACATCTTTGCTCCTCAGCTGCCTACTTTGAGTGGGCAGTGCCATGAACCAAGCACCAGAACACCAGAAATTTCAGTTTACATGCCACCTAATTTTTCCCTCTGTCCCACCAGGACTAAAGATGCTCTGCTGAGAATCRGAAACAACTGCAGTTTCCTCAGCTTAAAAACAACCAGGCAGTGACTGAGAYGCTTTGGTCAGCCAGAGCCCATTTCTACAGTAGTGGTGAGCCCTCATACCCTCTAGTTTATCTTCTTACACCCTTTTCTCAGGTTTCCTAATGAACCCTCCCCATTGCATAGCAACTCTCTGAGCTCTAGGGAACCTCATGTGGTCAACCAATTAGTGTTTCCCTGCCACCCCCACATCTCTCTTCACTCCCTTCCTTCCAGCTGGATAATGGATATCTTACCCTGCAGTTGAACATGTWTTTTTGTTACAAACCCTTTATGTCCGCTGCACATGCCTGTTAACACTTTTCTGACTAGCTGATGCCTAGATCAGCTTGAGTGCTAAGATGTGCAGGACTAGGGGATGAGGCCCAGACACCTTGGATTTAGGAAAGTGGATCCTGCTTGATGGACCTGATCTTCTATGACAAGGTGACCCATTTAGGAGATGAGGGAAAGGCTCTGGATGTTGTCTACGCAGCCTTCATTAAAGTCTTTGAGACTGTTTCCCACAGGATTTTTATGAAGGAGCTGCTTGTGAACCAATGGTCAAGTGTTCTTTGGGTAAAGAACCCTCTGGRTGGCCAGAGAGTGGTGGGGGTGAAGTGACATTCAGCTGGGGCTCCCCCGGGGCTTGTACTGGGGCCAGTCCTGTTCAACTTCTTTATTGAGGACCTGGGGGAGGGGATCGAGGGCCCCTCAGCACTGCAGCACCGAGCTGGGTGGGAGTGTGGATGTGCTGGGGACAGGAGGGCTCTGCAGGGGGGTCTGGACAGGCTGGACCGTGGCCTGAGGCCGATGGCGTGAGAGACAGCAGGGGAAGGGCTGGGCCCTGCCCTCGGGTCACAACAACTCTGCAGCTCCAGGCTGGGCTGGGTGCTCGGGGAGCTGGGAAAGGCCCTGGGGGTGCTGGTGACAGCAGCTGGACACGAGCCCAGGGGTGTCCAGGTGGCCCAGAAGGCCAATGGCCCCTGGACTGTCCCAGCCATGGGGTGGCAGCAGGAGCAGGGCAGTGACCGTCCCTGTGCTGGCACTGCTGAGGCCACAYCTCGAGGGCTGGGGACAGTTCTGGGCTCCTCACAAGRAAGAMCAACAAGTCCAGGGAAGGGAACGGAGCTGGGGAAGGGTCTGGAGCCCCAGGAGAGGCTGAGGGAGCTGGGAAAGGGGCTCAGYCTGGAGCAAAGGAGGCTCAGRGRGGACCTTGTGGCTCTGCACAACTCCCTGACAGGAGGGGACAGCCGGGGGRRTCGGGCTCTGCTCCCAGGGAACAGGGACCGAGGAGAGGCAAGTTGTGCTGGGAGATTTAGATTGGCTATGAGGAAAAATTTCTTCACTGAAAGTGTGGCAAGGCATTGGAACGGGCTGCCTGGTGAAGTGGTGGAATCACCACTCTTGGAAGTGTTCAAAACACATGGATCARGCACTTGGGGACACAGTTTAGTGGTGAAAATGGCAGTGCTGAGTAATGGTTGGGCTTGACAACCTTAGAGATCTTTTCCTATCTTGACAATTCCACGAGTCCCTTAATTGCAGGATGTGTCACTTCAGACAAAGGGTTCGCAGGGAAGAAAATGCCCTCGATGATGTCATAAAGTTGTTGGGTGGCATTTATGGAGAGCTCCAAGCTGGAACTTTTCCTTAAGATAAACTTTTAAAATAAAAGAAGCTTCACATCCTTTCTTACCAAACCAGAGCACAGGCAGTGTCGTGCACCTTGTGCATTCTCAGCCATCACCACTGCAGGCTGGGTGTGCCAGAAGCTCCTACCACAGACACAGAACCCACAACACCCAATTCTAATAACCACTTGTGGTCTAAGAAACATCTAGCAATTTCACACGCTTGCATTTTGAGAGTTGATACAGGTTCTAAAAAGTGCTTGCTTTGCTTAAACTCTTCTTGAAGAAAAAGTGCAGGAAACAATCTCTCTTCCTCTGAAAGGATACACCCAAAGAAATAGAAAGCAACCTTTATTCTTTCCAAAATAGCCAGTTCTACAATAAACAGTTCAGCACTTCTGTCACTTCAGCACCCTGCAGTTTTTGGCAAACAAATCATAAACCTCCACAGATGCCAAGCTTCCATTTTACATGAGCAAGTGGAGCTCAAAATGGTGCTCAGGACCTGGCAGGTCCCTGGTAATGAAAAGTAAATGGTTTGCAATGATGGAGGAGATCTCTCTCTAAAACCACATGGTTTCCTGTGGTTTCTTTGTGTTGAGGTCTATTCTGCTACTCCACGCTTTTTTTTTTTTTTTTTTTTTTTTTTTTTTTTTTTTTTTTTTTTTTCCTCCTGACTGCATCTATTTATTCTTGCTTTAAATGGACTTCCTTCCCACAGGAAGCATCATTTCTCCCTTTCTTCCTGTGTTTACAAAATTATTCTTTTCATGTGATTAGAGAGTGAAATTCTCATTTTGGGGGCAGCACGATCCAATCCTTGGCTTTATGGGAGCATAACTTTTTTTGGCAATAATGCCTGCATAAACTGCGTATGTCTACGTGTGTGTGTGTAATGACTTTGGTTATTTGGGATTCTATTNAGGGAGACATCAGTGGCAACCATGTACTGCTCCTCAACTTTTGCAGCCAGCAAAATGTACAGTTTCAAATCAACCAGCCTGCTGCCAACACACAGGAATTTGTTTTGCACACTGTCATGCAACTGTTCCATAGCCTAAGTGGTCAGTTTCTCATTGTTCAGCAGAAATGCATGTTTCTGAACTGTAACTGACMTGATTATCATAATAGTTTAAGTCATTCATTAAGCTCAACCATCTTTTTCATCAGTACACAAGTAGAATTGTCAGGATGGATAACCAAACCAATCTGCATGAGCCAAAGGCTTTTTCCTACATCTCTTCTATGTTTAGCCTACTGCCAGGAGTAATTTAGGTCATAGTTACACTAGTAAGCAACTGCACCAGTTTGCACTGGTATATCTTTTTTTTTTTTTTTTTTTTTTGGTCTAACTTACTATTGAAACCTTTAACTGAATGGTACATAAAGCCAAATTCAGTGAGTTTACTGAAATCACTGCACTTCTGATGTAACCATTTGGGCTTGAATATGGAATTTTCTGCTCAGGAAAGACTGAAGATTAGGCAGTCTCATAAATGTCAAAAGCTGGCAAAGAAATTCTGTTTAAATGGAAGCATTAAATAGCCCATACTTACAGTCCAGATGTGCCACAATTTGTTTTACACTTTGTAAGGAAAGGCTGAAAACCAAGGAGGAGAAATGTCCCAGTAACAGCACATGTACAATGCTACCACCCTGGACAATGTACTCACCTGTGCCAGCAGATGCCTAGTGCCTTTGTCCCTGGGACCAAGGCTCCCATTCAAGAATTCTGCTTTATCTCTTCCTCAACAAAGCTTAAAAAGACAATACAAAGCCCAGCATGAACTCAGATTACAGGAAATGAATGTTCAGAGAAACTGCTGAAATAAATGCACCAAAGATATTTTCCATGGCATGGTTCTTCTCCCTCCTGAGGCTGGTGACATGCCTGCTTTGTCCTGATTGTGCTGGTCTCCTGTCACTGAATCACAGAGTCACAGAATCATGGAATATGCTGAGCTGGAAGGGACCCACAAGGATCCTCAAGTCCAGCTTCTGACCCTGCATCTCCAAGAATCATACCTTGTCCCCAAGTGCATTGTCCAGATTCTTACTGAACTCTGTCAGGCTGCTGCTGTGCCCATTCCCTGGGGAGCCCATYCCAGTGCCCAACCACCCTGTGGGGGAMGAACATTTCCTCATCTCCAGCCTAAACCTGCCAGACCCAGCTCCAGGCCAATTCCCRGRTTCTGTCCCTGTCCCAGAGCAGAGCTCAGCCCTGTCCCTGCTGTCCCCTCCCGAGGAAGCTGCAGAGCTGCAGTGAGGGCTCCCCTCCGGCTCCTCCTGTGCAGCCGCACAGACCCAGAGCCCTCAGCCGCTCCYCACRGGAYCCCTGCACACCCCTCACCATCCCTGTGCCTTCCTTTGCACGCTCTCCGACAGTTTAATGCCTTTTTTACCCCGTGGCACCAGAACTGCTCACAATATCCCAGGTGAGGYCYCCCCAGACCAGAGCAGAGCAGGACAATCCCYCCCTGGCCCGGCCGGCCATGMTGGGCCTGGTGCCCCAGGACAGGGATGGCTCTCCYGGCTGCAGGACACTGCTGACCCATGTCCAGCTGGCTGTGGAGAATGACCCCCCCAGTCCCTTCCCAGCCCCTCATTCCCAGTCTGTCCGTGCCTCTAGAGCTGCCCCATCCCGGGCAGAATCCAGCACTTTCCCTTCTTGAGCTCCATTTGGCCAAGGTTGCTCAGTCCCCMCCTGAGTCATTCCGATCTGTCCCTGCAGGCCTTCCCTCCCACTCTCCAGGCCACATTTCCTAGCTCATCCTTTTAYTAGCAGTGGGCACTGAGGAGCACAACTCCTGCAACTGTGAGTACAAAGACATGCAAATACTGCAAATAATGCCTATGAGCCTCCYGGGTCCGGTCCAGGCCTGACATGTTTGGTTCATGGCATTTCCTGGGCACAGGAGCAAGGAGCAGGCGTAGAGGCTGTCACTGCTTTCCCGATAGCCTCAGGAGAAAGGTGTGTGCCTGGCAGTAAAGGACAGTGACGCAGGACTGCACAGGCTGTGTCAGCTACTGACAGACAAAATTTTTCCTTGGGGCTGGCTGTTAAGAGAGCTGGTGAGAAATCAAGCCAGTCTGGCTGCACTTCTGTGCACTAAAGGAGACACCAGTGGGTCACGCTGTAATGAAGATGTGAAGAAAGTGTTAAATAACTTGGTATTTTACTCCTCAAGTTCGGCTCAAACTGTGGTAAGCACTAATGAGCAAGCTCAGGGAGTCCTTAGCCAGATATTGTGGTGGAAAAGAGAAGCTAGTACTGATTCATTTATATGTCCKAAAATACTTCTGGTTCCAAAGAACAAATCTTGAGTTGCTAACATATCTTAGTAAAGAAGAATGGGACTCACCCATGTCATATTAAGCTCTCAGAACAGCCTCTGACATTTACACCAASTGAGGTGAGCAGTTCCACAGGAATCAGATGGGAAATAGTTGAAGAAGCCTCACATATGTTAGGACTGTGTATTTAGTTTTTCAAAGCCTGCCCCAATCCCAAATATAGCACCAAAGTCAGAAAAAAATTGTAAGCAACACTCAGTTTTTAAAYACAGCATTGTGAAGACTCAAAGTTGGGCAGCCGACCAGATTGGTAGGCTTGTGCTTATCCTTTTCAATCCTTACACAATATTCCAAGCATAGACAATAATTACAAAAAAAAAAACAAAACCTCTCACTGAACATATTTGTTCATTTCAGTTTCAATTTACATTATCTGATTATTATGGGTGTATCTAGCACATTCATATGTTGCAGATGTGAATTATTATCATTATAATGTGGAGGAGAAACACATGAATTAAATGACAGTCCCAGATGAAGTAGATAAATAGATCACATACACTGGAAATTTTTGCATCTTGTTTTCCAAGTTATCATGAATGTCAAAAGACCTGCTTTATTTATAACTTTTTAGAAGTAGGAAAAAGCGAATTACTGGGTGTACAAAATAACTCAGARTATCTGCCTGAATATTAATAATTAGGCTCTCAAAAGTTTAATACAGGGAAATTGTAGTAAGCACTTCAAGTACTGCAGTATGTCTGCAGATTACTTGTAATATAAAACTTTAATCCTATTTCTAGTGGGGGGAGGGGGAGAAAAAGCACTTGACTAACCACGATTTTATTTCAGTTTATAAAACCTCAGATGTAGAATCAATTTTCATTCAAGTACTCACAAAATATCATAGTTATTCTCTTGCTTACATTGTGGAAGCATCAGCTTTTGGAACATTATTGAAGGTTATCAATACAGTGTGAAAACAAGTCTATTTTTTCCATCATCCCTCTGGGCACCCTTCTCTCCCAAACTTTGGATTTGACCAATTTGGCTTTTTTTGTATGACAAAATCTTCTATAAAACCTTCTAAAAACAGTATCATCAAATGACTCATCGATACAGTGAAGGGGCTGAGACTCTCCTGCTGCCAGGTTGGTCCATCAGCACAAACCCCAGGGATAAATGAATACTTCACGTTCAAACTATGACTATCCCATCTGAGCCACCTGAAGTGCCTCATCATGGCTGATTCCATAGAATGTTTTTGATCTGGCCCACRCACTTTCCAGGCAGAATTATTATAGCAGAAATTACTTAGCTTGGAGTTAATTTTATACTGTGCTTCAGCATGGCTGAACTTGGTATAATAAAAAAGGGTGATGCTTCTGAAGAGGATCAGAGAAAAACAAGCTGTACTCTGAACTGAATAGCTCTTGGTGCTTTAGACAAGAACAGGAACACTTTCCATAAATGATGAGCTTTTTTCCCTGCATGATATTTAATGACAAACTGATAATTGCAGATGAATAGCTTGAAAKGGACTGTACTGCATGTGGAATTAATCCACTCATTTGAAATAAAATAGAAATAGCTGCTTTAATTTTTTTTTTTTTCATAGTCCATCAAATTGCATTGGAACATCAAAGGCAGCTCAATGTTCCTGCAGGCTTAGGTCAGCTAAGAGCAAAACAGTTCACTTATTCCAGGTTAGGGTATCGCATCGACTCTCTGCAAATGTCCMTTCACACTTCTGTAACGTCCACTGCGTGCAGAACATAAGAGTCAGTATTTGCCTCCAGCTTTGTTTTTATCATTCAAACATGCACATGTCAGATGAGGTCTTTTGTTTCTTCCGCAAAGTATTTTTCTTCCTGATTCAGGCTACTTCTGATATTTACTGCCATAATTTGGCAGTTTGTATGGTGTGCCATACACCAGAAGATCTATGGACCAGTCTACAGTTTATTTAGTAAAGTTAGTAAAAACAAACAATCAAATAATTGKTTTTTTACATTTATCAAGGTGCAAAAGAGATTGATCTGCTGTCAAAAGTTGAGAAGAAAGGATGTTTTGCCCTAACAATAGTGCTCAGCCATTTCCAAGTTACACAAAACCATAGTTTTAATTATCAAGTACCCATTGTTGTAGGCTATCAGTTTGTACTGTCCTCAATTCTGTCATCAGGCACCGAGTCCAATTTTGTTTTATTGTGCACAATTCAAAGGAGCAGATGTGTGCACAAAAAGAACAGAGTGTCAGTGATCACACCTCTGACAAAAAACACTGGCAGCCCACCATACAAAAGCCCTCCGTGATAAGCATTTTGTCACTACAAAYAGCAACTCTTGACTATTTTTTAGAAGGCAGGCAATCCTATCTGAAAGAAAAGCAATGCTTTCATAGGTTCTCTCTTAGGCTTTGCACACACTATGACTTTCAGGTTTATAATGCCTTGCACATCTATCTCTGCTTCTGAATCTATAGCCAACAGGGTTTCAGGTGGCAGAAGGTGAATTTTGTCTGCTACCAACCTTGTGGAAAGTCCCTTATGTGCTCTARCCTCCACACACACTCCACCCCCAATGGGATTTCAATCTCTAAAAATATATTTTGCATTCAGTGTGGTAGAGCCTGAAGCTGAGGACACTCAGACTCACCCATAGAGAATTGACCTCAGGTGAACTTTCTCTACGCACAGTGTGACTGTGTCAGTGAAAATCAGATGTGGTCCGGGGAGAAGCAAAGCCAAAATACACATTCAACATGCTTGTTCTGATTTTGGAACTTAGAAGCAGTGAAAGTGTTCTGGATCAATAAAAGCAATCAACAAAATAAACTTAATGGAATTACATCAGCAGCCCACAGGTCATGAACAGACCCCCCTCTCTTAGTAACTYCTGCTTCACAGTGGATTTGTTTGGTTGTTGATCTTCCTGTATCRTGATTCTACTGAGATGAGATTTTCTTTTCTGTGGAGGGCTTATAGATTTCAAATTAACTTTACCAGAGAAATAATTAATCTTCCCAAGTAATGAGGCAGAAGGTGGGTCCTAATTAAGACACATTGACTTTATTCTCAAATTTTGAAAGGATTTGAGAAATAGTCGGTTCTTTCTCTTCCCCTCCTATTTCAAATTTTTGAAAGAAAAACAGCGGAAAGTATCAGTTTTTTTCAAGAATATTTCTGTATGTTCTTCTTTTCTCTGGGAAGAAAAAAGGAAAAGAATACTGGCGATCTGTAGAGGAAAAAAATTGGTTCTCTTAAAAGATGAGGTATGTGGACTAGCCTTACTCAATACAGATCTTTTATTTTAGAAAAGCTGTTATTCAGACTATAGATGGTAGCTGTGCCTCTTCACATATAACAGAAAGGCACTTTCTCTGCATACATATAATCCAAACAGCACAAATAGAGTGGAAGTGCTGAAACCCTACACCTAGGTCAGCAAAATCAGAAAACCTGTCCAGAAGTTTCTAGTACACTCAGTATTTRAAATATGTGTCTAACAGGGTGAGGAAAATATCTTCACAATCACTCCTAGGTGGGTTTGCATTTCAGCAGCCATAATGACCTTTCATTAATCCTTGCTCTCAAAAGCCAGCTCCTGAAATGAAAAGGTGTGTAGGCAACACTCATCAAACCRTGACATGGGAGACTCTCCTGTTCTGCTGTGGAAAAGGACATCTCTGCCATGAGTTGCTACATAATACCTTAGATAGCTTTGATGTTGTTGATGACAAAAGGGTCTAAACACATCAGGCTGACTCTAAGGAGATGCAATGAGCTGTACTAGAATAAAGAACATAGTTAGGCATTCAAGTGATTTGAAAGAGTTTCCCAAATGGCTTTATGAAGAAGAAGTGAACTGTAGATCAGTACTCCTTCCTTTTCAGCCACCAGCGCTAAGCACTGCTCTTGCATGCTCAAGGAGCCATTGGAATTGATAGCAGAGAGGGTTTTTAAATTCTGTTGTTCTTGTATTTCTCTCTGATTTTTTTTTTTTTTTTGTGGGGGGAAACTTGGAACTGCAAGGAGGATTTGAAAGGGGCTTTAAATAAAAGGAAATAGATTATTTTCCTGCTTTCAACTACTGAATCATCATGTTACTCTCTTTACACTTCTCCACAAAGAGAAAAAGAAGACAATTCGATTACCTGCAATCAGCACTCTGGGTTTTTAATTTGAAAACTTGAAGATAAAAATTTCGAAGAGAAAATCTTCCTGCTATTTAATCTGGCCTGTGTGAAATACCCTCTGCCCCAAAGAAATTAATGTCTGTGAGAGCAAACACTTTGGGCAGTTGAGCTTCTTCCAGTGTGATTGCAAGAAAATGCTCTTGGAATGACTGAGCAGTGTTGCTGTGAGCAAAAYAACATAAAGCCAGAAGAGTGCCCTTGTGGTGAAGGCAGCCAAGCACATCCTGAGTTCTGTTGTATAATAATAATAATTCTCTTCTCTGCACTGAGGAGAGCACGTCTGGGGAACTGAGTCAGTGACTCGACGTGTTTATCAACAACMTCTGCTAATGCTGATACTAATGCTGTGCAGATTAAAAAAAAAAAAAAATCCTTTCTTCACCTCTAATGTTGATCCACTTTGTTTATTGGCATAACCCACACTTCCCAGATGCCTCCMAAGAGATTTGAGAACAAGGACTTGTAACTCTGAGGGTTACATGGGCTGTGGCAAGTGCTGCATGGGGATGTTTGTGCAGTTTATACCATTTAACTACAAACTCTGTACCTTGGAAATCAGTCCCAAGTCAACAAGGAGCCTTAGCAAGGACTGCTGAATCAGTGTTCAGTGCTGGGACAAAACATGYTGTACCTAGGCTACTAGGAATCTTGTTACTCCAGATTTTAGCTGTGAATAATTATTTTCTCAACACATTGGAGAYTTCTTAGTCTCAATATACTGATTTATATGGTATTTCTGCATTATCCATTTGTTTTAGGCAAGCAATTTCTCTGCGTATGTCAATCTTGAGGATATATTTAGCATATTGTGGTTTTGTTTATTATTTGTGTGCCTGCTGCCATGCAACCAGCAACGCACGGGCCGATCGATGAAATTCCATGCAACCTTATATTGTGTTCAACTCAAACCTTTCACTTTAATTATTGTGTACACAAGCATCCTGCTTTAATAACACTCATTTTCTATGTGGTCCAGAGAGAAGCTCAGAAAAGCTGCGAGAATTGCATTAGATGGCAAATTTACWCTGTGTTAAAATAATTGCTAGTGAGATATATACATACTGGAGTACCTCAGGGAAATAAGCTGCATTTTTGTGCACAACCCAGTGAGGGTGGGTTAATGGAAGTGATTTCAAATTAATGGAGGTAATACAGTCATTACAATGAATAAAAAGAATGATTTTGACCAGGTAGCCTATAAATTAGTCTTGGAGAAGGAAAGACAATTAAAAATCACAACTCTTCAACTGATTTAAAGCTCTGATTTTGTATTTTGTTACCTGGGCCACTGCAGCATGACTTCTTGCTTGATTACACCTGACAATGACCCTTCGTGGGAGAAGGAAAGGCTTTGGCAACAGGCAGACAGAACTTGGAATCCTAAACAGAGCTACAAACTAAAGGGGAAAGAAAAAGCCCTAAGGCAAAAAACTCCACCTAAGGCATAACACTCTTAAATGACAAGTCAGGAGGATAAAAAACTGCCTTATGCCAATCACGTTTAAGAAAGAAAAGCAGCAATGTGCAGTGCAGCCTTCTGGCACCAAGAAATCCAGATGGTAAACAGAAGAGGCATCTCATTTTGCACAACTGCTCTATACTCAGTAATGTTTTATGGCCTCTCCTTTCTGGTAATCCAACTTTGCTGTTCACCCTAASAGATAAAATACAGAAAATATCTGCAATTTTTTTTTAACAGGTGGTTAAACTTTGCAAAAGTGAGATTTTTTTTTTATTTATCTAAATGATTAGAAAGCGCTAGTGAAAGTATTCTGAAAACTTCAAATCAAGATTCTCTAGGAAAGGGGACAATATTCAAGTATCTGAAAAAAAACCRAAACAACAAAACCAAAAAACAAGTCCAAAGCAAGAATAAATAAGAAAGCAAAGCAAAAAAACAAACATGTCATTCTGTTGTAAAGCTAATCAAAAATAGTGATAGAGGATACAGAAGCAGGGCTGTCAATGGTAAATTTAATGCCTACTTTATGAGACTAAAGTAGCAGCCAAACATCATGAATAAAGATACATTCTGCCATATCAGAAAGCTTGTGAAAGCATACTGTTACCATGGCAACACTGTGCCATTTATAGGAACTGTTGGAGGTTAGCAGCCAGTGATGTTTCTCCTAAAAAAAAATAAATATATATATATTTTTTAAAATTGACTGTACATGCATTAAGCATCAGTGGGACCATTCAAACCTCATGAAGTTCCACTAGGCCAAGTACTGGGTACTGCACATGGGCTGGGGCAACCCCAGGCACAAACATGGGCTGGGCGGAGAAGGGRTGGACAGCAGCCCTGAGGAGAAGGACTTGGGGGTGCTGGTGGATGAGAGGCTGCACATGCAGCTGCTGCACCACTGGTTCTCCCACAGTAAAATCAGAATTCATACAAAACAGAAAGAAGTGGGACAGGACTTGCTGCGTTTCATAATTTTGTTGGAAGTGAAGGATGCATTTTCTTCTGAAAACTAGCACAAGGTCATTTCAACATGGAAAACATGTATCCGGCTTCAGCACCGATAAGAAGCCTTTCACCCCTTGTTTCTCCTTCTAGACCATGRGGATGATAATGCAGGTGTTTAAGGGCAGGATGGGGATTGTTACTTGGTGTGCCAAGAGGGAGAAAAAGAGAAATTGCTGTAGTGTCAGCTGCTTTTAGAATGAAACTGGCGAAAGATCAGAGGCCATGGCAGCTTGTTAATGTTGCAGAAATTTCACCAAATCTATCTATTTWAAGAGTCCAAGACTCCGCAGCAGARCCCCAGAAGCACTGAAAACAGGATGTGCAAGGTGGGAAACCAATAGCTTTATTTTCATGCAGACAACATCAGTGTGAATAGAACATTTGCCATAAGCACAGACATATGACTAAGCATATTTAAATAAACCAGGATGGAAAAAAAATTAGATTCTGTGTTGAAGAAAATTCAGGTCATGGCCACAATCCCAGTCTTGCTGTAGATCAAAAGTTTCCATCTTCTTCSATGCAGTTTGTGGGGGTCTGTGAGCTGCTTCTCCATGGTCATTGACATGGGCAAGTTAGTTGATCATTGAGCCAAATTTAATATAAATCCCACCAAAATGTCTACAGAACAGAAAGCAGCCACACACCAGGTACCTCCAGGCCTCCTCCACTGGGGGTATGTGGTAAAAGCTGATTAATCTATGCTTCGTGGACCACTTTGTCAACMTTAAGTATTACAAATTTGCTGAGAATCACAGCAGGTAGAGCCAAAAAATAAAAGTAAGACAAGTTTTTTATTCATATTTCCTGTTATTCACAAAAAACCCTCTTTTTGGAACCATTATTTAAAGTCCATTCAGCGTTACAGGCCCCATCTCTGTTTTCTGGAGATGTTTGCAGAACAGCTGCATCAGTCTGCTGATGGGTTATTTTTCTCCCCCAGTCAGCTATTAATGATGGATCCTTCCTTTGAAAGACAGCTCAGATCCTGCCACTTGTGTGGTGGATGCATTTCTCTGCAGGTCCAACACATACCCACCAGCAATCCCTGCATGATTCTGGCAGGGTAATGTGGGTTTCTGTGTATTATTTCTGACATGTGAGCTGCTTTAAAGGTAGTTCACATCCACACAAGTTGCACCCAAACCTCTTGTTGCACATTTTAGACATACTCTGTCTGTGGGAGAGACATCTGGAACCAGGGATCAAGCACCCAGTGAGGGGATGTGAAAACAAGACAAAGCCATAAATCYACCAAACAAGTGMGAAGAAGAGTAGGATGGCACTGTAAATCCACCAAACAAGGAGATTAAGTATGAACAAGCAGCTGATAAGGCCAAGCAAGAATTTGGATTGAACTTTTGTGCTAACCTATAGTCACTGGCACAGAAAAGTTCACACCCTTACTCACATAATCAACTCCCTTTCCCATAGAGCCTGAGGAGTAAAATCAATGGTACTGTGTCTTTAAATGAAGGGGAGTAAGTATTTAACCAATGAATGTAGTTTGTTTCTTGTAGAGGACATACTAATCTGCCACTGTTTGAAGGGTGTAAAAGTGGGCAGCTGGCATGCACAGAGGGCACTGGCTCTGTGGGTTTACCCCAGAATTCATCTCTGGGCAGACAGAGAGGAAACAAATATCTCTTCTTCATCTGTCTATCTATCTATCTATCTATCTATCTATCTATCTATCTATCTATCTATCTATCTATCTATCTATCTATCTATCTATCTATCTATCTATCTATCTATCTATCTATCTATCTATCTATCTAAATATCACCTCTCGACCTACTTATCTTCTTGTACTCTGGGTAGAACCCATATTTGGGACAACACTGACTACAGTGGAAAGCAGCATCAGGGCCGTTCTCACACACACCCCCTACCAGACATCACTGAGAACAGAATCCTATCTCAGCTCCCTGCAGTTAGTCCTGCACTTTCATTTAAAGGTCATGGCTGAGATATAAAATTCTTGAAATCCTCACTGGAGTAAAACAGCTTTGCTCCCTGGTGTCTTCCAATAAGGAGTTTTAGCCTGTCCTTATTTGGCCTTATCTCTCCACAGTAACCCTTTCACTTAAACTCCTTGCATTGACACTGAAGAAACTAACATAAATATGGTATTAAAAAAAATACATTAAAAAAATACACACATTCCTTCCAATTCTATGGCATGTACCGTATATTTGCTTTAATTATGTCAAGAAATACTAATTCCAAAAAGCATTTCTGAAGACTGAACCACATTTTCTACAGAAACTGACAGAATAAACAAAAGCCCACACCAGGGTGATACAGAGCTGCAGAGCTGCCTGAGCACAGCTGCATTAGCACATAGGCCCTCTCTTTCCAATCTCATTAATATTTCAGTCATTCCAGAGCAAATACATATCCTTATGAGGCATAGTGATGTGCCAGAGCCTCATTTGAGGGCTGGAATAATAATATTTCCATTCAAAGTCTGGTCTGGTTTGTCAAGAGGAGAAAACAAAAAATTCAGGGGAGTGAATCACCATCATGTTTTCAGAAAGCTTCTGCTAGACTTTGAGAATGTGATGGAAAAATTCTCTGCTGCAGTGGGGGAATTGGTGTGGATCTCCTATCTTTGCTACAGTCAATTTAGCAATATCCACAGATAGGCTGACTTGAAGGGACTGCCGAGCAGTATTAAATTACCCTTAATAGACTGCCTTATCCCAGTGGTTTACAAAAATATCTCCTTAGGATGCTTCCAAACATACCAGAGATGCTGGCCAGCCAAGTTCTCCAAAATAGTCCTCAGTTAGCAACTTTCAAACTCCACATAAGAATCAAATTGCCTCTCTTGAACACCATTCTACATTCCCTTGATCAGAGTCATCAGCTCCCCCTCAGGGGTGTAATTATGAGGAAATGTCTTTCTCTTTTAAAAGAAAACAAAATTTATGGAGCCTTCAAATATACACAACCTGACACAGGAGAGAAATCCCAGGCAAGTGGGAAAACGTTTTTGCTGCTCCTCCATTAATATTGTCAACACATGGCTTTAGGCAGCATTTAGTGCACCAACAGGAATATTTCTTCTACACCACATAGTCACTACCTTTGGGAAATTATCTGAAAGCTTTAGTTTGCTATAATCGTGGTGCCCTGGCACCAACAGATATGTAGCTAGTGCCAGTGCCTCCTGGTTTCTGGAGTAGGTGGTTGTGTTCKTGTTCACTTCTGCCCGGGTCATCTTTTGCCAAAGGTTATCACCCCTGCAGTGAGCCGTGCTCGTATTTCAGTGGGGACAAGCCACAGCCCAGCTCCTTTCTGTGAGCTCATCAGGGAGCTCTGTTTGGGGCTCCCGTTGCCCTCCYGTGAACTGTGATAGCCAGCGCTCAGAGCCACCCCTCCTTTCACTGCCTCTGCCACAAATAGCAGCAACCTTTACCCCATGGACAGGACATGCAGCAAAGGGGAATAAATAACCCCAAGTGCCACAGCCAGAGCCAGAGCCTCAGCTCGGATGAGTCAGCACAGCTGTACCAGCTACAGGCCTGGCTTTGTTTCTCCACTTGCAGACTGCCAGCCAAAGCACAAAGGAAAACCTCCCAACTGATTGTCGCTATTAGAGCACGAATGAAACAGCTACATGCAAAGCTTTGCCTGAAAAGAGGCAGCATGTGCCTTCCCTCCATGATGTTTAAGAAGCCTGGCAGCGCTAGGAACATTTTCAAGACTCATCTATGCTCASGAGTGTGGTCTTTTCCCTGTTACTGCTATACTATTCCAATGATGCTCAACAATGCTTCCAAATACCCATTTGGACTAAAAGCAGATCCACTAAATTTTAAGCAGTCTTTTAAATCTTTCCCTGATCAATTCTGTAGACATGTTTTTGTCTACCTTGACTTTCAGGAATGGATCTTCATCAAACAAATGCATTCAAGGCCATTTATAGATAAAAGTGTGCACTGGTTATTTATTGATTCTTAGCGCCAATGTTTCATTGCTATAAGCCAAATAAACAGACTGAGTGAATGCTGGAAATACAGGGCTTGAAACACACGCAAATTGAAATTCATTTACATATGCTCTTGCAGGAGCAAAGCAAAAACCTATCTTAGTAGAAATCAGTTTGGGCAGAAAAAGACAAAGATAGGCCAAAATAATCACATATCTTATTTACAAAAAAGATTACAGTGATTTGCTAATATTAATCACTGCTTAATGCTAAGAAAGAGAATCTTATTGAATATATGGGAAAACATGAAGGATTTTTTTCCCCTCTGGAAGTCTTCTAGCTCTTTCAATCTTACCTTATGGAATGGAATACTGCCTCACTTGTAATTGGATATACAGTAAGAAGAGCCTTGGGAAGCTTGAAAAGCTAAATTRTACCTTTTCTCTCTACTGACTCTTGTTAGAATAAAAAGGCTGCATAAGAGAGGATGTGCTCTACTGTCTCCTAGCTTTTTAWAAGAGATCACATCCAGTACATATTGTTCCAATGCATTCTGAAGAAGAGTCCTGCTAATGCAATCTTTATGTTTTTCACTGTGAGAAGATTCATTAATCTGCTTTCAGGACCTTAATTTGCTTTTGTATTTAATTGAAATAATTCTGTGTGCATTTGTACATTGCAACTCCAGCAATATCTGGAAAAATGTGAAACAGAAACATAATAACAAGTCATCCTGGGATAGCTCTTTTTGGGGGTACTAAATAAGCCTCTATAATTCCAGTCTTTAAGCAAGAGGATTGCTGCAGGATGGATGAACTGCAGCTGATGCTGCTCTAATCTGGTGGGGGGAGAAYCTTGAAGCCTTGAAAAGCAAACGTGGCTGTGGTTTTATTACACAATGACCAAAAATGTTTGGATGTGGGATGGACCAGGATTTGCTGCAGGCTGACAAAATGCACRTGCCCCCACGATGGAGGGCAGCAGCCACTCAGTGCCTGTAGCACTGCAGCATTTATGAAGGAGAGGCATAAATAACTTGTGTTTGAAACAAGAAAAGGTTTTGGAAGGCAGCCTGAAGTAAGTCAAGCAGTCGTTTAGTTCAAGGTCAAATGTTTCTTCTTCTTACATAAAACCAGAATCAGACTTACAGACACAGTTAGCAAGAAAATATYTTTTGTATCACCAGATCTGCCACATCAAGAGAATTGCCAGGATTTGGGATTCAACTTGGCTGTTTCTAGACAGCRGAGCATATGCTGTGCTACTGCCTGCCTGGCATGTCTGCTCCCTAAAATGTCTGTCAGGGTGTCTGCCCACCTCTGCTTTCTCCTCCCTTGCACACTGGATCCTCCTTCCAGTGGCAAGGAGGCACTGCTGGATGCCACAGCTAATCTAGGCCTGGTCATTGGCACCACTGAAAGCACTTGCAAAGTATTCCTAGGAAAAGAAGCACCTCAAAACTGGATGAAGAACAGCGCTGTGTCAGCTGAATATTGTGTTCTTGATGGGAGGACGGAAAAGAAGCAGAACACAAAGCAGATATAGTTAGGACAGGTGAAACTTTCATAGGATTGAAATCACTCTGGCACTGAATTGGGATCAGTAAAGATTTATAAACCTCAGTAAAAACAGTGCCTCAGCTACCAACTGATAAAAAATGCAGAGCATGGACAGAAAAAAAGAGCTAAACCTTTAGGAATAACCAGTTTCATGCAGCTGCCCTTTTATTTTTTTCCCTAAGGAGATGGCCACCTGRTGAAGGAAATACAGAATTCTGGCAATAAATAGTATTGTTATTAAAATAGAAGAAACATACAAAATGAGACAGGGCAGCACTGTGGCAATGATGCCACAGGGAAGGCCAAAGGTGGTGGTGCCCCATTCTCAGAGATCTCTGGTGTTCTGGCTACAGAAAGCTTTTCAGCACACACATTATGTCACAGCCTTTAATGTTATTTAAGCACATGCCCTGAGCTGTACACACATTATACACCAGTTAACACTCTTTCTAAAACTGCAATCACACAAGACAGTAACTTGCACTCGCTTTCACAGATCAGATTGTTTTGGGAAAGGTTTCCCTGACATTTTTTTTCTAGGCATTATCTGAATGCAGTTAATAGTCATGGGAGAAAAGTGCAGCACATGGAAAATCTGTGACTGCCAGGAAAGATCAGCTTTTGATATGCTGGTTTTAAATGGCAGAACTTAGAATAGACAAAGGATGCTGTATACAGTATCTTTCCAGTTTTGAAGAAACTTGATTAAAATACGATAAACATAATGAATGACTCAGTTGCAAGCAAATGCAGTCCGYTATTTTCCGTTTGGGACCAGACTAAACACCTGAGGGGGATAATACCTATTCATACTCATGTATCCCTCCACCCATGTTGCTGTAATACACCACACATACTCTGAGACACAGAAGCTCTGGAGCTGACCTTCAGCTGACATAAATTGCCCCAATATAATCAGAGGTGAGGTACTAGTAACTCAAGAAACTATTGAAGGAATCCAGACTGAAATGTGACACACAGAACACATGTGTACATGGATTCAAAGCAAGTATTTTAACTAGAAACATTAACAATGGGACATTGGACAGAGTGGCAGCACCTCTTCATTCACAGGTCGTTCAATGCACAATGTTCTGTGTAAACTGTATGCAACAAACAGAAAAGCCTCTAAAACAAGCAAGTCCAAGGGAGGAATCTGACCAGCAGAAAACCATTTGAGGCACAGAGTCCTGCAGTCTTGCCAAGTAGACTCATGGACAAATTTCCTRCTGCTGCAGATAGTTATATGGTTCTGCTGACTTAACCAGCATCTTGCTCACTTACAATTTTGGCCTTTCAAACTTTGATGGATAAAAATTACAATTAAGAAACACATCAAAGAGGATATTCTTCTCTCTCTTTTAAGTCAACACCTAGGGACTTCTCCTGCCCTTTTTGGTCACCTGAGATTGACTGGCTGKATCTGTACGGTCCCGTGACTCCTCTCTTTCGTGGGCGCTCCACAACACAATCCTGATATGCAGGTATCCTATATTAGTGGAGCAATTGGTTTTCCATTATGAAATATCTCATGGAATGTAGCAAGCACACAGCTGTGCCAAGACCATGTGCACGATTTTCCTATACCACCCATACTAGTTTCACTGATTACTCACTTCCTTAGCTACAAAAACATACGGCAAGTTTCTTCAGGCTCAAACATCTGTACACAAACTATTTGGGCAAAGATGTTTCCATTCACTCACACCTCAGTTGCTGTGACTGACATTTTAAACCTACCTTAACTAAACAAAACTTGATTGCAGAAAGTGTCAGGCTAACAAATTACATCCCTCCATTTGTATCCTGTAAGGTAGTTTGCTGCACAGTCTAAATGGATACAGCAGCACTGCCCTTTTCACCTATGCTTCATCCTTTTCTGCTTGAAAATTTGGTATCAGGCTGAGACTGCCCTCCTCCTGCAGGCASATATTCCCCTTCTTTGAACATCTTTTAAAGACAGATCTCTTTGTGCAAAAAGAGCCTGTTGGTGCACCAAGCAGCTGTTGGTATTGTTACAGGAAGTTGATGGGTTTAATTTGAACAATAAACCAGTGCTAGAAATGGATCTGTTCTTTTTCTCTGTAGACCCTCCCCAATACCATTTTACTTAATGCACCATGGAATGTTTAAAATGCAAAATCCCCTTTAATGTGTAAACGTGCTCACAGGGTATTTTGAGTTTGTCTACATAAGCTGTGTGAGAATGATTTATACAGAAAAAGAGTCAAAGTTTTCCTAAAAACTTGGATTACACACTGCATTTGCTAAAGAGGTTGCYAGATTTGTGGAATACCTCTTGTGAAGATCTGGATAGGAGAATCTGTAAAAATTCAATGTATTTGCACCACTGAGGAATCTGTGCAATAGTTTGAAATATGCATCAAAAAGGCTGCTTTTCTTTCTCTGTATAAAGTCCTTTTTCCAAAACAGGGAGTGCAGGTACACAGACACCAGTATAGCAACCTTTCTCCACTGCAAATACTTCAAATGTACTTATTAAATRTATATGTAAAACTATTAATAGTAATAACATAACCAAAAATGCTAAAGCTTTTAAAGGCACCAACATGGCTGACATCCAGATGAGTCAGCAAATTGAAACTTGTTGTCTTGCCAGCTATAAATCCTCACCGAAACAAGATCTGCAGCTCAAAATTTCAAGAAATGGATTTTATATGACCCTTTTTAGCATCAGGGAAAGATGGGCTGTAATATACTTTCCAAGAAATAAACAGGAAATGTGCAACAATATAAGCAGTACACGTTAATTTAATTATTATTGCTTTTAACCCTAATRCCAGTATTTTGCCTTGCTATATAGGACAAAATAGACAGTTATAGCTTTATTAAATAAATTAAGAAAATTAGATAACTTCCCACAGGAGTTAGAGGTAGTTACATATACCTTTAGTTTCCCTTCTTCTGCACGTGTACTTCCAAACATAAATGATTAAGGACTACCAAATAAAAGGTGAATACAAGTCAAAAAGCTGTACTTTTAAGGCTTAGAATTTAAAAAAAAAAAAAGCCTCACAAACTCAATTGAAAATCTTATTTGTGTGAAAGAAGCTATTGGCTCACAGTACTGTAATTTTCTTAAAGTGAGGCTAAAATTTCAGTCCTGCCCAAGCAGGTCTGCAGTGGGTCCTGCTTGGCTACAGCAGCYACCCTACAGATTGCCTGAAACCTTCCCTAGCAGAACATTAACATTCAAAAGGTATACCAAAAAAACCCCTACAGCAACAACAAAATATCAACCAAATTTATTGCTGCCAGTAATCTATCTTTTTAATCGTAATTAACACAACTTGTATCAGTCATTCTGAATACTGATGACAGTTTAYAGTCTTCAGACAAATTTCCTGATCCCTTACAACCTTGAAATATAGTGGATTATATGGATGCCAATGGTTAGAAAATAATCTAATACAGAAAATGTACAGAATATCTAATACAGAAAATTATAGAAAATGTACATATATGTATACATTTTATATGTATATTTGTATATATATATATATATATATATATATATGTGAATAAACATTATATATATATAATTTATGTATATAAAAATGAAACAAATGTCATATAAAAATAATCTGACCATGAAATGGGAGAGGTATAGTCAGTACCATTTACTGCTTAACTTTTGAACTTCTCTCTAGGTATCTTTGCCCTGGGAACTTGTTTCAGTGTCCTAAAGCTGCCCTTGCTCTAGCTGCTTTTTATTTGGAGGGGAAATACATAACTAAAGCAAAAACGTYCCTGTTTTCCTTTCCCATGAGAAAAATTAAGTCAGTTTTAGAATGTCAGTCAGATAGGCTCATTAAAAAAATGAAAGGTTTTTTTTTTTTTTAAACTGAGAGTTTCTGCTTAAAAGCAGACAGATARATATACTCTCATCCAGATACCCCAAACCATTTTAGGTTTGTCATTTGTTTTCTTCTCTTACAGGGAGGTTCAGCTTTCAGATATTACACATTTTCATGAACCAAAGAAAGAATATGGAATATTATTCTCTCATATTTCTGTCAGACTTATCTTAGGGACAATAGATTTGAAGCTCACCAGAACTATCTTCCTTGTTCTGCCTCTTGAGGATTTTCCCGTGGAAGCATCTTTTATTTTTAAACGTCAGTTCTGTCGGCTGCATTGTGGTTGTCAGGGTCAGCCTTGCGGAGCGTGGGACCGCGGTTTTGTGCACGTAATAGGACAAAATATGCTTGCAGAGATGATGCAGAGCTGCCACCCAGGTCACCACAGCACAGAGATGGTCATTTTTGTGGACACCCCTGTGCACCCTGTGGGTGGTCTGACTTKAGACCATTCGCTGTCGGGCTTCTCGTGCTTCACACAAACACAAAGAGGAGAGCACCTCCTCTTGCTGTCACATGAAAATCTCCATGCAGAGCTCCCTCAGAACCTTGTCCCTCCCGGGTGACCAGGGCTGTAAGGGATGTAGGCCTGGCACACTCTTTGAGTGAACATGGCCATTATTCCAGCTGCCAGCACTTGTTTTTGCCRAGCATTTACATGAGAGCAGACCTCAGTAAAGCCACGAGACTGTCTGCCGTAAGAATCCATTAATCTCACCATGGTGTACCTTTGCCTCTGCAGCAAAATGTTTCAGGAAGGATTTTGCAGCTTCTTGATCTCACTCTTCAGGATCTGCTTCTCTAGACAAGGTCCCTTTGCTATAGAAAGAACTCAAGGAAAGGTAAATCTCAAGATTTAGAAACCCTTCCTTGTCTGGAAGATTCATGGCAAGTCTTGACAAAATGCTGTGCTGCATTCCCAGATTTCTGGCATTAAGGTTTCATAATATTGGACATAAGCATTTTGCCTTTAAGTACTCTCAGATCACACAGGGTGTTACAGACTCAGTAACACATTTCTGCAGTGCTGCTGCTCTGTGATCCTGGCAAGCTGCTGCTCTTCCTGGGAGTACCTTTTTGTCAGGAAGAAACTCGTCATCACACACTTCCCTTTAAACAATCCTCATTGTGAAAAAACTGTAATCCACTCATCTTTAAGAAACTGAGCAAGTCTGCAAAAAAAAAGAGAAAAGGGAATGATTAATTTCTTAGAGGAAAAGCTATCAACAGTGAGAATCTATACATCCAACAATGATGGAACTCCCAAGGAAGGGGAGATTTGCTCCTATCGCTTTACATGCATTTTATATTAAGTAACCATTGGATTAAAAAGAAAAAAAAAACCCACAAAAAAMCCCCAAACCATAAATAGTCCTGGGAGCCATCTTGTTAACATATGAATGCTGGATGATTTTGCCACATTGTGAGCAGGACCTCAGAGGAGGCAGTGCTTCTGCCAGGATCTRGTCCCAATAAGGTTAAAGCAGGAGACAAGAAATCAGAGGGAAAATCCTGAGATGCCTCCAAGTTGGTCAGAGAGAGTAGTTAGGAAAAGAGTTTAGTGATTTCCAGCAGTTCTTAGCCAGGGAGGATTTGGGATTTCAGAGMTATGTTCATATAGTCCCCATAACGTTCCTTTAGGCATCTAAAGTTTTTGGTGGTGACTTTCAGGTTTCACAGATGCTATAAGGTCAGTTCTTGTAGGGTTTGCAGTGAGTGAATCATATGCTGGCTTCCATCCCCAGAGATGACAAACTTCAAGATTTGTACTTGATTTGAAAATACTATGTTTTTCAGATTCCTTTCAATGAAAATAATATAAAGTTTTTAAATAAATGCCATGAAACATTGGTATTTCAGGTAATTTTCTACAGCACTGGTAATAGGGTGAATTTCCATCTCCAGGTATTTAACAGAAAAGTTAAATTCCTTCATTGCTCTTCAAAAAAAGCTTTTCTTTCTGTGCCAGTATCATTAAAATATTTTTCCATAGCCTTGACTTGCTTTGCTATAAAGCTGTGTCTTGCCCTTAACAGCTTTTTGAAAATGGAGACTTGAAGATAATTATGTTTAATATTTAGATGTGCTTCAGTTCCAACCTCTACAACCATTTCAAAGAGTGTAAATAAAAGCAACCTTTCAGGAAAAGAAAAAACAACTAACTTTGATTAAAAGACATAACTGCAATACCGAGGCATTTTCTGCAGCTCAAGAGACACTCCTGACCAGCTTGTTAGCGTGATTTTATTTTTGTCTGCCCACAGAATCTGTTACTTACATTTGKGTGCTGGAGGTGGGAGCCCTGAATTGCTGCTCCCCACAAGCAGATGTGCCACACACTCTGCATCTCTTGCAGGTCCTCTGCCACCCCACTCACTCAGAGGGGAAAAGACCATGCAAATCTGCTTTTTTTCTGCAGAAATTCCTSTCACTGATGTGTTTACTGAGCAACCCCAACACCCACAGCCAATGCCAAGGCCGGACTTTCTGTGTCACRTTGGTAGAGATAACACAATGGAGAAAGTTGGTTTGTCAGCATTCACAGCCCAGCGCAGCTTTCCTCTTCTCCCCTGTGAAAAGTGTGGTGGGACAGCTGCTTTTAGTCTACACGCYACCATTTCAGCTGCTTCACATGCTGCATCTTTCTCTTTCCCTCCAGTGCTTTAATTACCACCAACACCTGGAGAGTTCCTTCCCCCATGATGTGTGTGGGGATGGAAGGAGGAGCAGATTCTGGTGGAACATGGACCTTCCCATTCCTTCCCTTCCTCCCAGGCCTTGCAGTGCCACTGGCACTCCCTCACCTCCACCACAAAACACATTTTGCAAAATTAAGCTGCTTTCCAGGGTTCTGTGTAACCTCAAAGTTCCTGCACTCAGATTATTTTTGGGGTAATTCCTTGCTTTTGGGGTAACTCCCCTGCTTTTCCTGTTTTGTGAATGTTCCCTTTGGCAGGTGTGCGAAGCTGCACGAATCTCTCCCTTACCATAAACTATTCAAAATGTAGTTTTGACTATCTGAGGGTAGTAAGCAAGCAATATGACTCCTAACTTCCAAATTTTAGAACTATCTGGAACACAACTGGCTGCCCCAYGGTAACCTCAGAAGAAGACCTTGACATGGCACAGCCTGTTTTCCTGCCTTGTCTATTCAACACATTTCTACACTGGAATTTTATCCCTGTGATCCAGATATCACCCAGRGTTTTCCACAACAATTGCTTGAGATCTCCTGCATAAATTCAGTCTGCCAGATTAAAACTGGTTTTGTTTTTTGTTGTT
>NW_026623582.1:353214-384192 GCF_030028575.1 Malurus melanocephalus | reverse complement strand
TTTTTTTTTGTGGGACCACTTAAAAGCAAAAACAGGAAAAAACTGGATCATTTCTAAAGGGTGGCTCAGACTGGACAGCAAATACCTACCTTTGACATGTCAAAGTGGGAAGGATAAAATTTTGGGAAAGGTAAAAATGTTAAGKAATCTGAAAGAAACGTCATACCATAAATATTATTTGCTTTGGAGTCTTTAGTTTTCCTGCTCTCCTATCCTAACATAAGGGATTATCTCACTTTGGCATCCCCTGCTGTAACTTTGCCTCAAACCAGAGAACCTGGAATTCTGGCTTGGCCAGAGAAAGCCGTGACAGACTTTGTTCTGCACTGAGTACAAATATAATTAATAATCTTTGGTCAACGCTGATGTGTGTTTATATGAGCCCAGCCTAAGGAGACTTCTAAAATCTGGCTAAGAACAAGGTAAAAACAGCAAATGTTGGGGGCAGAGGGGGCTGCTGTGTCTGTCTGCAGAAGGAAGAGAGAAAAGGAAACAAGGATAAATTGTGGGGTGATAACATCTTCTCTGCAGGGACTTAAAGCATTGGTATGATACAGGCAGCTTTAAATCCTCTYAACCCAGAGGTGGCATTGGATGCAGAAGTAGTGTTTTCAAATTATGTTGCTCTAATACTGATTTATTTTCCTCCATTTGTATTCTTTAGTGTGCACTCCAGTGATGCCAAAAACATTTCTAATATCCTTTACATAACTCACCATAAAAGCTGAGATTTCGAAGTTAATTTACTTTCTCCAAATTTTTCTGTACTTCCCATTTTTGCCTTAATGCAGCCTAGATGTGAAACCTAGCATAGCATGACAGCAGTTCTACTTCCAAAATAGAAAAGTCTGGAAAACCTTCTACTTCTCCTCCTTTAGGAGGTTTATGCACGCAGCTCTGTAAAATTTGGTTGGTGTGTGCATGTAAGAGAGTACCAGCTCCCGGTGGCTGGCAGCTCCAGAGAAACACTGATWTAAACTTGCACTTTGATGGACACAGCAGAATAAAAGTGTAGAGATAGTTCTGTCTTTAACCCATAGGATTACTGGTAATTAAACAAGCAATGTGTAATTTTATTGCTATAATGCTAAAGATTGCTTTTAAAGATAACTTTCCAAAGGCTTCTATACGAATTGTGATTTGGTGTGGTGCAGCTCAGTAATGTCAGCCAAGACACATTTTATGTCTAACYCACATTCAAATAACCCCAGAATAACATCACCGAACAGATTTTAGTAAGAAATTATAAACAGTACCTAACATGCACATTCCCACATTAGTTAGCTTGCCTTAAAAGTCATCTCAGAAAACATAACAGCCTTTGGAATAATGAGGATGAAGAGACATGTGAAAGCTTAATGAGCAGGCTGCTGGCTTTCTTGCAGTTTGCTTTTGCCCTGATTTTCAGTAACTTTGCAGAGCTGAGAGCTGCTTCTGAGAAGCGAGGTAGGATTGTCTCAGCAGAAAGGCTGGCTGTTGCAGCGAGACAATCGCCGACCTTTGGAGCAATTCGCAATGATGAGTATGTTTTTCCCCTTTCAAGAATCCTGCTTCCTTTACAAAAAAGTGCCCCTTCTTACAATGATGTCATCCTTTGAGTGTGTCATGAAAGGAAGAGATAGCTCCCTTAAATAAGACCATACAGCTAAAATTTCTGTGCAATGTGCTGCAGAATCCCAGATGAGGAAGCTGGCAACAYCCAAGTGATTCTTATCCACTGTTTTGGTTAAATTGGAGCCTTAAAGGAACGAAAGTCATCCTGCTAGCTAACCCAAAAATGCCAAAGATGGCAGTGCTTTCTCAGTGAAACCCACGGAAATTCCAGGATGAATGTTTTACACACCCAGCTAGGCAACAGCTCACACTGACACAACCAAACTGGGACTTTTCTCCCCACAATTCACTGCTGTCACTGATCTAATGTCATACCCAAACATTTTGCATTTGCAGCAGAAAACAACTGAATATAATATCACGTAATTTAGGAAAATGGTCATAAAAGCACTTCTGTAGTGTAAAGAATACTCCTTGAACAAAGGCTGCAAGCATTTCAAATGTGAGCAAAAAGATTCCATGTGACAAAAGATCAGTTATGCATTACCTTTTCTAAATAGAATAGTAACCAGCATATCTTAATGCTACCACTTAATGTCCTGTGTCCTGAAACTTATAATTCTCTAAAAGTGAATTTAGTCCCCTTAATTAAAGCAAAAAGCATGTGAGCCCACATAAGGAAATACACACAGACAGAGCTATTTACCACTGCAGTTAATTTGCATTCAAAAAAAGCTCACATTTTCCATGTTTGGGGCAAATGACTTAATCCTATTTTAAAATGTAATGGGTTTTCTTTGAAAGGCCCATAACACATTAACTAAAATTAGTCTGAAAGATTCTGCACTAATGGGAGCATACTCTTGAACTGAGACAAAACAAGAGAACAAGGAAAAGCATGCCAAATCTTCAAACGCACATTGAAAAAGGTATTTCAAAAGCAGCAAAGCTTCACTGTATATCACTACATTTTTCCATGGCAAAATCCCCTCGGTTTTGTGTTATTGCTCAGCAAGTGTCATTGCTTTCAAGAGCATAAACATTTATTGATAAACCTTTCTGATGGCTTCAGACCTCTGTGGCCCTTAAGGCCTTCCAGCTATTTCTCTTGTTCATCCTGCTATGCTGCTTGCCTAAATGTCATACATTTCAGAGAATTCTAAATGCTCACGCAAATATTTTGCCTAAAATTTAGTATCATCAGGGTTCACCTGATTCTTCATCACAACTGAGGGGTGTATTATTATACTCTCTTTGTTTTTTTTCCAGTTCCAGATCACAAGAACCTGCTTGAAGACTTGAACTATTTCATTTTTCTGCACATCTTACCAAACTGCTAAGCGGAGAGGGCCTCCTCTCCTAAGGGAGAGACATTGTCTTTTGKCAGGTATTTATAAATGGGAAGCTCTAAACTGTGTGAAGAATTCTCTGAGTTTACTTTCATTTCAGAAAAATTTGGTCCCCTGCAGAGGATTTTGATACTGCAGATATTGAATTTCCCAATGAAAGGCATTTCTCTAACAACTGTCAAAGAATTTTCATGTTAAATGACTAAAAATACCAACATGATGTCTTCTTTAAAACATAAAAATAGGGATGAAAATCTCATTGTTCCATTCACAGTCTATTCCTGTCATTACAAACAAAATTTAAAATTGATGTTTTTTCAGTGCATTATTTGAAGCCAACATGAGTGTTTTTCCCAGGGAAAAACCAATTATAGCAGAATTACTCTGGTAGAAGTTTGTCTGACATCCAACAAAGAATGTTCCTCCTCCTCCTCCTTCATTTTGTGAGCTGCTTGAGTGCATTTAGTTCCCACTCGCCCTTAAATCGTACCTCTGATGGCCATAATCTTCATTTGYCTCTAAGTGGAAGCTGAAGCTCTGACGTGGTCACAAGCCAGTAGGAACTGGGTTTTCAGTAAAACATTCAAACAGCCATAATTGAATTGCTGGAGCTGGCAGCACCGCCTGAACTCACTGAGAGAGTAAAGCAGGCAAGTTTTTGAGTAGCTGGAGGCTCTCAAGTGGAGYTCTGACTCACACACAGAGGGAAAACACACGACATTGTTTTGAGAGCTTCTCTGTGCACACTATTCTAATTTGGCAGTCCTGAGGGCTCAACTGGTTTTTGGAAGAGCAGCGCCACAAATCACTTCATCATTTCTGTCCTTAGCCACCAAGAAAAACAGGCACCACATTGGGGGACTGTCCTACACCCCTTCTTCTGACACAGTTTTCTTTGGAAATGCTTTGAGCTCCACTATGTCTCACAGTACACATTCAAAACTCACAGAAATGTTAAATGTTTAAACAAGAACTGGGTAAAATTTACGATAGTAAGTTTTAATCCCTTACAGTAAGTTTTTAATCACTAAATTTGTGGCTGACTGACTGACTTCAAGGTGCAGTTGTAATGCTGTGATGAAAAAGGCTGTGTTTTCCCCACGAAAACATCTACCGGATCTCTGTGGATACAGCACTCCCTGTTCTCCCAGTGTCCTTATGAACAAAAGTGACTATTATAAAAGAAAATAATTATGATTTTGAAAATGTATCATCCTTAAAGAAAATGCCATTTTTCTTGGGAATTAGGGCAAAAAGAATCCCAGTAACCACTGGACAGAATAGGACAAAGAGGTTAATTGGTTGTAGATCCTACAGGACATTTGTCAATCTTCATCACATACCTGATAAAACTGACTTTCCACACAAGCATATTGAATAAGCTAAAATACTATCAGAGGCTCAAGCACGACCAAAAATACGGCTGGAAACAATATCAAATGAGATATGGGCTTGAAGAGGTGATGGAGAAAATAATGGAACTCAACTACACAGCTGGAGAGCTGCATCCTCTGAGTCTGTGGTGGTCAGCACAAGGTAGGCATGGAGCTGCTGGAGCGAGTCCAGGTGGGGCCACAGAGATGCTCCGAGGGCTGGAGCCAGGCTGGGAGAGCCGGGAATGTTCACCTGGAGAGGAGAAGGCTCCAGAGAGCTCTCAGAGCCCCTTTTAGGCCTTAGAGGGGCCACAGGAGAGCTGGAGAGGGACTGGGGACAAGGGGATGGAGGAACAGGACACAGGGAATGGCTTCCCACTGCCAGAGGGCAGGGACAGATGGGATACTCAGAWAGAATTATTCCCTGTGTGGGTAGGGAGGCCCTGGCACAGGGTGTCCAGAGCAGCTATGGCTGCCCCAGGATCCCTGGCAGTGTCTAAGGCCAGGCTGGACATTRGGGCTTGGAGCACCATGGGATCCAAGGTATCCTTGCCCATGGGAGGGGGTGGCACTGGATGATCTTTAGAGTCCCTCCCAACCCAAACCATTCCATGATCCTTTGACTCAACAACTCTCTGATTTTTACAGAACAGGGATTAGGACATAAGAAAAGAGGAACTGGGCAGGCAAAGGTTTGAGAGAGACAACTACACAAACGGGATTTTTGACAACAATGACATTAAAATCCTAGTGCTACAGAAGAAAGTGCCAACAATAAKTCAGCTGTGGAGGACTGACAAAAAAGATTGAGGTTAACTTTTTTCCCTGGAGGTAAAGCAGCAGAAGAAGAACAACAGAATGAACTGTGGCTGGTGGTAAGCTTTACCTTCTCAATGAATGGACTCTACGTGAGTCATTAAGTCTCTTAAACTTACCTGAAAGATCTAGAAGAAGAACTCAGAAAAAAAATCTGAAGTGATTTTCTGTTTTCAGCTCATGGCCTTACTAAAGACAAGTGCAATTGTTGTGATCTTTTGCTGTCACAGTGTTTGGTAAATGTCCATTAAATATGGACATTAGCCCTAGGAATAACTAAGCATGCTGATGATTTCTTTTCCAGCCTGTATATAGAAAAAAAGACACAAAAGTCTTAAATAAACTTAGAAAAAAAATGGGAGAGGTAAAGCACAAAGATACTTGTGAAAAGAGAGCAATTCATCACGTAAGAAGTGAGTAAACTTGAGGACTTGACTTAATTTTGGAATAGAGACCCTTGAMCATGCACACAGGGTCAAATGGAAAACTTCTGTTGCAAGCTGAGAATTGACTAAAAAGTGAAAGGAAAGACCTGAAAATATGCTTCTGACCACCAGATGAGTAGAAGTACTTGAAATAATGACTTGGAGMACTTAGATTATTTAGACATCACTTTATATGGCTATCCAGCTCTTGCTGGTCACGGGTGGGCCCAGCAACAAAAGATAGTTCAGTTATTTATGTGAATTATAAAATGAACCAATTAAATCCTTACTCATTTCTATGGGAGAAAAAAAGAATTAAACAAGCAATTAGAAAAAGCTGTGACTACTAAGTCTSGTCAGATGCTACACTGATTTTCCATTATTTGCTACTTCCTCAGAATGTCCACGCAGCCCTGGGAAAACAGAAGGATGACTGAGTGTAAACATGGCTCTACATGGCTCTAATTTAATGAAGAAGTGCAAGCAGAACTTTAGCATTAGGAGACAGCCRTCTCTAGTTCCCACAGTCCATCCCACAGTCCATCCTTAGTCTGATTTTTCCCTGCTTTCACATACAGAATTGGTTGAAATTCATATTGTTTTATATTAATATGCTGAAAGTGAACAACAAAAAATTTAGGATGCACTTAGGCATTATTCTAATTTTACAACTCCTTACAGTAGTCAGTGAAGGAGAGATCAAAAATTCGCACTGCGAACATGCTGGATTGGTGGGCATGGGGGATTGTAAAAAGTACTCAYGCAGTTTGACAGGAATGTATCTTAAACTGATAGGAAATGTTCAAAGAGTGAGTTTTGGACACAAGAGACATGAAAATACCAGAAATACTTGTGTGAGTAATTTTTTCCTGTAAGGATGGTGGCGGTGCTGACTTTTTGCTGGTCTTAAAATTCTGAGGCAGACATGTTAAAGGGGATAAAAGAGTTGTACCTCAGTATTTTAAAAGGATCCAGGATACACAGCTCATCAAGGTGGAACATGCTGAGATGCACACCCCATATAATGYGTACACAATTTTATAGACCCCGTGAATTAGCATATCTGCTTAGAATCCCCCAATAAGAAACTTAGCAAATGAAGTAATGACCCCTTATTCTAAAGAATCCCCCCTAGCTGGGGCCAGAGTCCAGTWTACACAATGTGTTCCAAAGAGAAGGCTTCAAGCAAGGTTGAAACCTAGAATTTTGAGACAGTCCAGGGCTCATTGGCCTCCTGCTGGGGGTGTTTTGTCTCTCTGCCAAGCGGAACTCCAGAACTAAGCRCGAATATCAGGCTACAAAAATTACAAGTATGTAGGCTGAAGGCACAAGGAAAACCTAAAAGGTTTATCAGAAAATATCTAAAAGGATATATAATACATCTAAAATGGTATATAAAAGAAAAGGCAAAAATCATCAGGCCTCAGTAGGAGCAGGGTTTCCTCCCCCTGAGTTCAGCACTCACTGGAGTGGACATGAGGCACAACATTTCCTTGCCGGCTGTGCTGGGACCCAGGTGTTTCCTCCCATTTCAATGGCTGCATTGTGGCTCTTTGTGAACCATAACTTGTATTTCCACAGCAGTGACAGGATGGGAGTGAATGGCACAGAGAGCATCTGAAATGGTCTTTTTTTTTTTTTTTTTTTTTTTTTTGGCGTTGTTTCCCAAGAGTTCCAGCCCACTCTGGAGGGAGTGGAGGTTTTGTATCCAGGCGTGCATTTCTGAACAGAAACAGGTATGGGGTTAATAAGAACAGAAAGAAAACTGACATTTACCTTTTGATTAGCAGAGAAATAACTTGCTGAGGTTGACGGCTGAGCTCTGAGAAACATCACCACCTACATCCAATCAAGTGAAATATTCAGGCCAAATGCACAGTGTTACATAAATGTCTTTGCAAAGAGTCACAACACCGAGATACTTAACAACCTTGCCTTTTCTCATGCATATTCCTTAAGAAAAATGCTGAAAACTGGTATTTTCTTTTCCATCTAGTTGAAAATCCAAGAAAAGGAGGTCTCTGCTGTCTCAGAGACAGAAGAGTTCTGAAAATTATTTAACTTACAGGAGAAGAAGCACTACCAAGTGCAGCAAGGCTGACACTGACATAGTTTGGAGTCAAGTTTGAGGAGAGTGAAGTGATACTGACACTGATAAACTTCCACCAGGCTAATGGTAGTTATGGGCATGAATTCTATATGCCACAAGTTCTACTGAAGACCTTTTATTAAATAAGCATTATTTTCAGCATTTTTTCCAGGAGCCTGAAACAATTGGCTAAATARTGTCAGGATTGATTTTATTTCCCCAATTTTTATAAACTATCTAAGGATCTCCAAGGAGTGGGTTAAATCTGAAACACAGAGTACTATTAAAAATAGCTGGTTTATTGAATTTCTTCAGTTTAAAAATACCTGTCTACCACTGTTGATACAGTTACTTTTCCTTTTTTTGAAACTACATGCCAAAAGATCCACCCAAGAATTAAAGAAATCCAAGAGGGAAAAAAAAAAAGCAAAGGCATTTCTGAGGTTCTGAAAAGAGCTGAATGCTTCAATTCAAGAAATACCTTCAGGAACAGGAGGAAGGATAAGAGATTGAGAGATTTCCTGCAGATGGAAAGGTGCATCATCTCAGGGAACTTGTCCTTTTGATTTTTTTATCAGTTTTTTTGTTTGTTTAGTTATAAAGCAAAACTGTCTGAGAAGCCAGTTTTACTTATGAGATCTGCATAGCCAGATTGAAATTACCCACCCAAATACTTTTGGTGTTTTCATGTCTCTTTTGTCCAAAACTTACTMTTTTGAACATTTCCTATCAGATTAAGAAAAACATTCAATAAGATTTCATTCCTTTTCCATCAAACTGCATGAGTACTTCTTACAAGCAGTTGGCCAAACTACAGGAGGCAGACACCAGAGTTATCTGTGAGGTGTTGTCTCAACAGCAACACCTCCAGCGGGAAAAAAATTTTTGGAACGCATCAAAATCAGGCAGAAGTTACTGCACTGCTAACGCTGAGCTAAATGTACTTTTCCATCACCATTACCAAGCTCTTCTGTTCAGATGACAGAAGAGCATGTTCAGATGTTCTGCTCTTCACTGACCAGAAGAGCAAAGGTTTTTAAACAATCCCTGGCATTTACACGTCACATGGCAGGCGGATTATCTCGAACYACAGGCTAATGAAAGTAATTTTTTCCTCGCAGGGCTGGGCTCTGCGGTCCCCTGACATCCAGTGCCACCATGTGGAGATGCGAACTGTTACCACCTGGATGCCTGAGAGGAGCTTTTTTTCTAGGGGCAAACCACTACATTAACTTAAAATCTTGTATTTGCAATAATGAAACCAACTTGTTTTGGTTAAAAMAGTCACACTGATTAAGGTGCTTGGCAGTTAAGATTTCCTTGGCTATTAAGAACGTCCTTAATGCCTCACATCTATACTGCAGGCTGCCATGTCATCCACTATGCTGAAATAAATGAACCCTTTCTAAAACAGAATCTCTTCTGCTCTAGTCTTCTAAAATGGTGTGAAAGCATCATCCATTGGAGTTTACCTGATAATTTTTTAGTTTCTTTCCTCAAGGACAGAGCTGCAGGTTCCTTCCTCAAGAAAAAAAAAAATCAGTTTCATCTTTCATTCATGTACAAATATACACACACAAACACACACACACATATATTCATATGCACACATACCCAAACACACAAAAATATTTAGCCTTGAGACAGAATCTGGGGAAGATGATGGTCTTCTTGTGATCACCAGACGTTTAGACTTCCCTGAGACAGGAGCTCCACCCATACCACCTCCACCTAAATGCAAATCCGTGAAAAGAAGCAGAAATAAAAGAATAAAATAGTTCATGCTCACTTTCAAATTGTTAGAAGTTTTATGTCTGGATAGAAAATACAGGTGACAATTGAGTGTCCCGTTAGCAAATGTAAGGTGCTAGAATTCCCCCACTGATTTTGCCCCATATGTTTCCTGCCAGAGAAAAAAAMCACTTTTGGCTTTGGCACAGCCAGTTTACTAGGAGGTCAAAGTGACCTTCAAATAGCAGGATATCAGTGTTTCTTTAGGTCCATGGTGCATATCAGGATCCACTACTGAGCAYAGCAACAACACACACACCAAAATCAAAAAGATACCCTGTGGTCTGTCTCACTGCTACAGCCCAAACATCCAGTTTGGAGATATAAACAAAAAAAAAACCCGAAGTGGTAAAATTTGATCAAGCATTAAGTACGTAGGATGAAACCACAGTTTCCCACGGGACTTTAGTGGAGCTCTTTTAATTAAATAGACAATGAATTAGGATCATGTCTGCATGTTGGGAGAAATTAAACTTCAAATGAAATTCCAAAATGCTTCCCCAAATGCATACAACCACTATGCACAACATGCACAGAAACAAGCAGAGAAGCAGGAATTACACATTTGTCTTCCTTTGTCTCTTCTGAGACATGGAAGCTCTCACAGCATTTCTCATGTCTGAAGCAAACAGATACCACCCCATAGAGCAAAGTCTTAATCCAACCACTGTGACACTTTTAAGGACTTGCTGATGGCAAATCAATTTTTTTGGTGCTAATCTGGATAAGCAGAAGAAAAGAACAGCAAAGCCAACTCCCCTTCCCTTTTGCAGAAACTTTCCTTCTCTCAAAGCCCAAGGCACTATGAATAGTTCAGTGTTACAGCTTAGAACTRACTGATCTTGCAATACAGACCCTTCTACACAGCTCTCAGCTGAGTTTATGTGGAAAAAATGAGGCAAAGCATTAAAATATGGAGGTTAACTTTCCTTCTTTATATACGCATTTTTAATACACCATAGAAAAGAGATAAAACCCCCCAATAATTACATATATATATATGATCATATACATATATACATGTGTGATAAAACAGAAAAAGACAGGTTCTAATGAGAATACAATTTCYACCCAAGCTTCTACAGGTAGGGCAACTACAGCCTCTTCATTTGGTGGACCAGTTTAAACCAGGCCAGTTATTACAGGTCCTGAGGATTGCAAATGGAGCAGGAGGATTCTTCATTAAAGGAGCATCAGCAAACCACTCTCCAGGCAACATTTAAAAGCAGAAAACAAGCAGAACTGAGGAAGAGGCTCAAGCACAGCCCTGGGGTGTGTTTAACCCACAGCACAATCRGTGCTCTGCCTCATGATGCAGGGGGAACAAGGCCTAGAACAGAAATTAATCTGGCGACTGCTGCTGATGCCTTATCTGGGCTTACCTAAAACAGAGGCTGGACAAAATTCAGAAAATAAAACGCAGTTCTGTTCATTGCAGGGCCTTCAGGTGCATTGAGGGCACTCCCAGCCCACACCCACAGTGGACAGTGGCTCACGGGTTTTTCACCCTTTCTCACTTTTGTCCATTTGCACATCGGGGCTGAATCCTCCAATTGCAGCTCAGCCAATGCAGTCATTGACTCCACGTTGGCTCCCCCAATTCTCTGTTGTTTCCATCTCTTGGGGCCTGGCACAGTGAGGTGTCCTTGAGTTTGGGGCTGCAGAGGAATTGTTTTGTGTGAAAATGGGAGAGCAGGAGCTCAGCGCTGTCTGTGGAGCCTGGAGTTAAACTCTAAAGAATTACAGGATCACAGGTATGTGAAAAATACAGAAGCTAAAATCCTAAGGCATCGGTGCTGTTAGCAGACAACAAAAGTATTTTTACAAATACCTTGGCATCCRGAAGAGGGCTGAGGAGAATCTTAATTCTTCATTGTGTGCGGAGGTAAGCACAGTCACACGGGATGAGGAAAAGGCTGAGGTGGTGCGGCCATGCTGCTGGGGTGGAATACGGGATGAAACCCCAGAATCCAAGGGGAAGGGGTCAGTACCCCGCTGTGTGAGTTGTGTTTGACCTGTGCCACCCACAGCTCCGTGGGGCCGGTGGAATCTACCCACAGAACGGGAGGAGCTGGGGGAAGGCCTCACAGAGCCATTTCCTCCCTTCCCCAGGAAACCCAGGCAGGCCCCAGGGGACTGGAAGGTGACAAAGATGACACCGATCCACAAAATGCCCAAAAGAAGGATCTGGGGAACTGCAGRCYGATGGCGTGAGGGACAGCAGGGGAAGGGCTGGGCCCTGCCCTCGGGTCACAACAACTCTGCAGCTCCAGGCTGGGCTGGGTGCTCGGGGAGCTGGGAAAGGCCCTGGGGGTGCTGGTGACAGCAGCTGGACACGAGCCCAGGGGTGYCCAGGTGGCCCAGAAGGCCAATGGCCCCTGGACTGTCCCAGCCATGGGGTGGCAGCAGGAGCAGGGCAGTGACCGTCCCTGTGCTGGCACTGCTGAGGCCACACCTCGAGGGCTGGGGACAGTTCTGGGCTCCTCACAAGAAAGACCAACAAGTCCAGGGAAGGGAACTGAGCTGGGGAAGGGTCTGGAGCCCCAAGAGCGGCTGAGGGAGCTGGGAAAGGGGCTCAGCCTGGAGCAAAGGAGGCTCAGAGGGGACCTTGTGGCTCTGCACAACTCCCTGACAGGAGGGGACAGCCGGGGGGATCGGGCTCTGCTCCCAGGGAACTGGGACAGGAGAGGGAACGGCCTCAGGCTGGGGTAGGGGTGATTTAGATTGGATATGAGGAAAAATTTCTTTGCTGAAAGCTGATCAGGGATTGGAACAGGCTGCCTGGGGAAGTGGTGGAGTCAGAAGTCACCAAGACCATGCTCATCTAATACCCATCACATGCCTTATGTTGTTTCTAATTTGYAAATTTTCATCAGCTGTGCTTGTGCAATGACAAAAGAACTGCTGCAAACCTGCCCTTGGCTTTGGCTGAAGCAGGGCACTGCAGATTTACAGAGGGAGAGACACCAGACAGACTYGGCTGCTCCATCTGCAACCCCTCACTCAGGAGTCTGGCACCTCTTGGATTGTCTTTTCTCTTTTTCTGGCCTTGGTATCCTCAGGTGGGTAATTACATGGCTGTCTTTCAGGATGGTTCATCTCCCTTTCAGAGAACTACACAGAAGAAAATACACAGTCAGGGATTACACATCCAAAATGTAAAATACCAAAATGCTTTCAGCACAGCAATGGCACATGCAACCCACAAATTTAATACAGAATTACAGCATGAAAGCTGATTATGAATAGTGTTACAAGCGCAGAGGGATGATCTGTAGAAGACATGGTTAAATTGTTCAGCAAGAAACATTTCCCTCTCAATGTACAAACTTAAGAAAAAATATGCACTGAAACTACATTATCTGTTTTATTCATTCTAATTATTGGATTTTTGCTAGAATATTCCACTGCAAGCAGCAATTTTCTGAGTGTGTACTTTGAGTGGTTTCAAAAAACCCTCAACAACAAGACATCTTTCATTAAAGAAACTAAATTTAAAGGTAATTTGGCAACTCCATGGTTGGAAGGATGCAGCWGAGGCAGGATGTTCTGCTCAAGTCCATCCTGAAAACGTGTGTCAACACCAWTTGGGAGGATCTACTCTCACAGAATGGTGTTTATTCAGCTTTTCTTTCTAGTRCCAGATGACTTCAGCCAGCACCAAGTAGAAGGGTGGGTTTGATCATAGCCAATGAGCAAACTAATTAATTCCTGGGGAAATTCTGGGCAGCATTTGAACACTCAGTTCTCAAAAACAAGRGAAATTTGCAAGCTTAGGTTTCTGTGGGATTTATTAAACTTTTTTTATATGTGGATTCAAACCAAATTTGTTACTTTTGCCATAACACAGAAGTCAGAACAAACTGAAGAAAACACTTTTTTAACCTATTCAATTACGTGAATGGGAATAATGATTTGGTGTTAGTTCTGCAGAACTTGGAAAAAAAATCTCTCATGGCCTGCAGTATATAAATGACATAAAATCAAAATMATGGAGCTAACTTATCAACCCACAAGCAAAACATGGAGCTAACTTATCAACCCACATGAACTGCTGTTTCCATTTATGTTAATAAACCAACACTGATTTAAACTAGCAAAGCACCAAGACTTTGTTTAAAACCAGTCATGTTTCATTCAGCAAAAATGTGAGAAGTGGGCTTTCATATCAAGAAAACAGAGAGCAAATTGTGTATACTGAATATAAACAGGCTGCTGAGAAGAAACTAAGAGTAGCAGAATAAACTGTACAGATTAATTTAAAAATGCTACATGTTCTTTTTTTTGTGGACGAAACGGTAACACTTCCATAGCAAGAGAAACTTCACTACTAGAAATGGATCTAAAAAAAGSCAGCACTCTGTTTCATTTTTCTAAAATTGTACATTCAAACCCCTGACTTTATGCAATTAATGCATGGACTTTCCCAATGATGCTTCATGTGCATCAGGTAACGAGACAAAGAGAGCTTACAATGCTTATTTTATCACACTTTCAACCTTCTTAACACTGGGATGTGCATTTTTGCAAATACTCTGAGGACCACCGAAGGAAAAACCAAGTAACAGTGCAATTACTTATTACAGTAACGCCAATTACATTAAAAATATTCTCCTTTTCTCTTCAGACATAGGTTTGTTGAGTTTCTGGTTTTTMGCTTTAATAACTGATTTCAGTACCTGCCTTGCATGTGTGTAACTCTTATCCCACAGCAACATCCCAAGCCCACCACTATTAGTAAAATCATGAACAGCAATAATACATTTGCTACCTTATATGTTATTTATTTTATACATATATATGTTGTTTGTTTGGTTTTTTTTTATTGGTCTGTCTGGGAATTCTTTCTAAGCTTGCTGTTCTGCCAGGTACTGTTTTTCACCTCTTGTAGAATGGCACAGCTATTCAGAATCCCATTGCTGGTCACAACACACAAAACTCAACTTCCTGCACTTTTCCAAGAATCTGCAGAACATCCAGCACTTGCTTGCAATGGCTGCAAGTGTAAGGATGGAATAATCCCTGAGTACAGGCCTTTCAATGTGTTACTGTCAAAGCAGATAAAAGAGATGATACTTGAGGAAAAATAAATTAAGATCCTTCTCACAGGGTGAACTCTACTGCAAGGCATGAATATACACAAATATTCAAACCAAGGCAAGTGAAAACTTCCAAAACTCAAGAGAATTCTTGATGGGATACAAAACTAAACTGAAGGAGGTACTCAGACTGAGTGGTTCAATTCATTATTCACAACAAAGCTACAGCAGCAGCTAATTTTTAGTTTGACCTTCATCAAATACAGGCTGTTTGCATGGACTTGACAAAATAGATTAAAACAAGTTTGACAGTTTTGGTGTGTAATTTCCAGTAACAGACTTTTTAAAGAAACAAATATATTTAAAAAATCAGATTCACTCCTGTCATGGAGCATCCTTTAACAGGAAGGATGTTTTTGTGGTCAGCACCAAAAAAAAAGCTCGGGCATAACGAAGAATTCCATGTAACTTTGTATTAAAAAAACCCAGTATAACTTTGGAAAACAAATTTAACCTGTTTTCTCCTCTACTACACGAGGGAACTTYCCAACTTTACAGAGAAGCCCACCGCTGCATTTGCTCACATGTAAAAGGCAAAGATTGCTGGAAATCACTTTCTCAACATGAGATATTTTTTCCTGTAACCTTGATGCTACATCTCCTTTAACTCCAGTACATGAAAAACCCTGGTGTTASCTCAGAAGCAGCTGTTGAGTTTTTTTGGACCTGTTACTCCTCTGCAGCACTTTATAGCCCCAATTTAATTGACAGGTCACAGTCTGGCCTCTTTACAGAATCAACTGTCTGGAGCATCTAAAGCTTTGGCAGAATTCAGCACAATGAGATGATAAACCAAACCAATTGGCCCCTTTTCCTTTTAGGAACTCCAGCTCCATTCACTGTTATTTTTATAGGAATAGCTTTTCCTGAATTATGTAACTATCAATGGAACAGAGGTACAAAGGCAAAGCCAAATGGCTCCAAGATTCAGGATGTCAAAATGTGAGTCCTTGATAGGTTACAGACAGACTTAACTATTGGAAGTTACATCAGAAAATTAATGAACTTCAAAGCTATTTTTCTCTGATTTTCAGGTCTGTTAACAACTTTTGATGGGATACAGAATGTTCTAATTTACTTCTTGTTCCCATGTCTGCTAAAAGTAGAAAATTAAGAAAAGCATTTTTAAAACGGTTTTTAAAATTYGGTCAAAATTATTAAATTTAACAGTAGACAGAGAGTACTATTTCAGAGTGAACAGTATTCAGTGACAGTGTCTTACTTTTGTCTGCAAAGTTTATTTCCCATTATACTATCATGAAAAAAGATACTTTTACAAGTATCTTTAGGAATTGTTACAAAAATTCTCATTTTCACAGGTTTATACTYACAGAACTCCTTCAGAAATCTTCCATTTGGGAAACACTGACTAAAATCATCCCTACAGAGGGTGATCATCCCGTGTGAGGGTGACCATAAAAGCAACTTTTCAACTTCATTACATTTCAAAACCTTCCTTCAGACACTTAGGGCAAATCCTGGGGTAGTTGTGCGAGTTATCATTCTCATTTCAACAGAAACCTGTGAGCAATTTATATCCATGKTTTTTCTAACACAGCCACACTGTTCTGAGCAGTGCTGTGATGAAAAACTGAGGCCAGGCACAGAGCAGTAACTTCTCAACAAACGGAGCAGCAAGTGCAGAGTTAATGGGCTTTTCCCAGAATTTTACATCATCCATGTAATGACCTCACAGATCTTCTTAATTTAAAAATGGCAGTGTAAAACTGATACATACAGTAGCTTTTTTGACCTTTTCTGACACTCATATTGGAGCAAATGTAGCTTCTGCAGCTGCACCTACAGTGATGTCACAGTTGAGAATTGTCTTTGTGCAACAAAAGTTAGATGTCCAAAATGTCTCTGCTGTTCTAACATGATCTCAACATACATTTAACTCAGGGTGGTGGTGTCTCACCTGTTGAGCTTCCTCTCCCATTACTGCCCACAACACAATCCTGGAGGTGGTGAAAATCTCAATTATGACCATAATTCAGTTCAGAATTCATCTATGTAACTCAGACCGTGACAAAGGCCTCCAGATAGGAAGCAATTTCAGATTTTTCAGCCTCCCAGATCATACTCCAGACATTTTTCCTTCCCTTGGCCTCTCRGGGAAGAGGCTGAGCTCATGGTGTTCATGTCAGGATGTTATTTTTCAACACATAGGCAATTAATGCCCCCCAAAGAGAGAATGAATTGTCAGTTTTAAGCAAAGCTACACCATTTTAATCCTTATGGAATCTGTCAAAAATAAATCACAAGACCTTCACTGAGCCAGAGGAAAACCATTTCATTTGACCACATAGTCTTCCTCAACTCTTTCTCACCCTCCTCAGGAAAGGGAGAAAGAAAATGGTCATTCCTCTTCCGTTTTTATTTTAAGTGATGACAGGGCTCTAAACCTACTGATGACTTCATGTCCTCTTCTTTTGCACCACAGAGGATGCTGCAAGCAGGGGATAAAAGCACAACATTCAACATACAATGAATTACGATATGAATGAATGAATTCTGTTTGACACAGAAAGAAGCTGCCCCAATGAGAGACCTCAAGACTGAAGGATGTGACCCATCTGCAACCTGAATTCTCACCCTGTAAATACAATTTCAAAAAGAAATGTTCATCATCTGTAATAAAAACCAAGCCTTTAAATAGATGCAGTTCTCTAGGGAAAACATTTATTCAACTGCTTTACAGAGTAAGCCAATTAAGGCCAAATATATTACTTGGAAATAGACAGGCTTTCACTGGATACAAACATGAGCTGGCTTAACAGTATATTGTATACAAAAATGTTCTTTGAAAGCATCTAAGAAAGGTAAAGGCGGAGCGATATAAGCTGAAAAACTGCTTCTTTAAGGCAAACAAAAAGTATTTGTTTATTCTTTGTTTCTTAAAAAAGTATTATTACCAAAATATTTTCTTCACAATTACTTCCGTTTTTCTGAGTAAAGACTTGAGATTGTGTGAGTGTGGAGAGAGGATATTTATAGCCATGAAGAAAATCAGACACCACTGAAAACTTACATAGAAACAGTGAGCTCATGACATCAAGAAAGTATTTAAGACTTAGAAGCATTTAGAAAACSCAGAATAGCAAAGCAAGTGATAACATACATCACTGTTTTCCATAATCAAATTACTGACAACTGTAACTACATAGAAAAAAATCACATAATTACATGTAAAAGATGAAGTTTGGAAGCACTGGAGTAAATCATGTTATTAAAACTGCTGAGATGATTTCATGTGGCGAGTGCCGCACCTGATCTAAAACCCACTGAAGCAACTTTAAATTTTGTCTCTGGTTCTTCAACTGGCCACARATTTCATTACTTGTCACATAAAAAGCAGAAAGATGTAGCATAGAAAATGAGAATTCAGAATTATTTAGTAATGACTTCAGCTAACAGGGCATGGATTTGTGCTCTTCTTCAGCAGCTCACTGTATGTGCTGTAGAGACTACTTGGCATCTCTCCTGAGAACTATATACAGACACCAAACCAATGAGGTGTTAAGTATCCCCTTAACACATGCCCCAGAAAAACACATGTAATACAGAAGGTAGTCTCTCTGGATTGAAATGCATATATAACACACGTTATGCTGTCAACATTTATATTACTAATATAATAGAAATAGCTAAACAAATATCCCCTTTAGAAAGAATACTAACTATCTGAGCAAATGCCTGGTAAGGTGTCACATCACAGCACATTCCAGTTAAAAAACTGTAACGCTGCCTGTGCCACKTATAAATACACATTTGCTCTTGTGAATCACACCAGAAATCATAGAATAGGTAAAAACTGCAATTGCTCACTTCCACTCCTGGAAATCACCTTCACTTCTCAAGGAGAAACGGCTTAGAGTTAAGATTACAAATCTGTGCTGCTGAGAATCAGAACGCAGGGCCTTCCCTTGAATCCTAGAACCAAACCCAACGTTCCTTGGAGTGACGGTGTCACCCCTGTCAGACGGTCCTGGGGGGCAGCTGCTGTTTGTACATCCCTGCCAGGGCCTTGGCTGCGCTGTAGATCATCTGCCGGCGGGACATGCCAGTGAACACCGCGTGCCAGTCCGTCCTGTTCACGTTCAGCACATTCTTCTCCAGCACCTCGCCCACGGTCACCAGCAGGCCTGACCACCTCAGGTTGTAGTCCTGAGGGGTCAGACTCTTGGCCTGCAAGTAGAAGTTTGAGATGTAAGTACTGAAACAATTTGGAATTAATAAATTTGCTTCTACCTTCAGCATTAACCGACTTTTGCAAGTAATCATTCTTGTATCAACAGACCTGTATGACAAATTTCAGCCTGCCCCATAATTTGCCAAGACAATCTTTAGGATTTCTAGGTATCATGGTCCAAGCTACATCTGAAGAGTATAAATTAACAGGATACTTAAAAAGTGAAGACATATTGCCATTATCAAGAAGCAGTTTTCTTTTTCAAAACAGCCAACAGATGGAATCAACAGCAACATATATTTAGACAGCATCWGTTTATCCCCAGCCTGGATCTAGCCCGGGGGAACCAGCACCTGGCCTTGTTAAACCTCATGAGATTCCCATGGGCCACTTCTGGAGCGTGTCCAGGTCCCTCTGCATGGCCCTGTCCTTCAGGGGTGTCACTGCACCCGTAGCTTGGTGTCATCTGCAAATGTGCTGAGGGTGCCTCGATCCTTCTGTMTGTCATTAATGAAGACATGAAATCACACTGGTCCAAATATGGACCCCCTGGGTCACTGATGTCCAGTGAGCTGTTGACCATGACCATCCAACCAATTCCTRTATCAACTGAACAGTCCACCCATAGAATCCATCTCCAGTTTAGACTGGGAGACCACGTCCAAGACTTTACAGAAGTCCAGATAAATTACATCGGTAGCCCTTCCCTTGCAACTGGCATGGGGAAACTATCACTGCATTTCTCTGGTCTGATGCTCATTCTGGGCAAACACCTTCCTCATGTTTTCTAACAAACAAGATTCTAATTTGTGTTAGTCTGTGTACTGCAGATCAAGTTCATCAGTGTGTTCCAGCCTTTCTAAAATTCATCTCTTGCAACAACAACAGCATATATAAGTTTTTCAGAATATGCAGAATAGTTTGGGTTGGCAAAAGATTTTTTTTCCTGTYTCTCTCCACTGTTTTTGGAAAGCATTTTGTAAAACTAGAGAGACAGAGCCGYATTTTATCCTTTGCCACTCTTTAGCTTTTCAAAGCTATTAGAATTCAGGAAACTAAGAATTGAAACCCATCCCACAAATGTTCACTTTATTCAAATTGGTGCTACTGAAAAAGAAAACCAAGCTACTATTTTTCTTCCAAAACAACATCTGAGGATCAAACCCCATTTTTGGTTTTAAATAATTTATGGAAAGATTTATTTATGAAGAATTTTCAGACCAAAGTTAACTAATGCATGAGTCATACCTGCTGTCARGCAACATGTAGCAACTGGAGTAATTCCCAGTCTGTGCCCAAAGAAACATGAATATTTCAGATGATATTTATTCATGTGATATTTCAGAACTGCACACTAGTGCACTTCATCCTATTATTTCCAGTCTGATGAACCATGCTGTTACCAAGATTTAAATCTTTTGAGTTCAGAATTTTATACCTTTGTCAGAAYAGCATACTTGAAATCAGCCTTATCTTTTAGGTGGAACTCTGTATGTTCATAGTGGACTGAAGACCAAGCACTGATCTGGAAAATGGGAATCTTTTTTTCAGGAATAAGTTTTGTTTTTTGAAATGGGTTTCCAGTGAGAACAGCATGCTGCCTGCTTGGTTAGTACTTCTTGAGTCAAATATGCCTCAAAGAGACAGATATCACAAAATGAGATCCYTGACCAAGAAATGCTTTGCTAAAAATACCTGAAGATTTTTAGGTAATACAAAATCATGATGCAGAAATAGTTTTCATCCTCATTTCATGAATGAAAACGTTTAAGTGYAGTAACTTTCAGTAAGAACTGACATAAATAAAATTAAAACTTCAGTCTTATGTCTCAGCTGTTAATTGGTAAGAAAATAAAAAACTCACCTGCTGAACATATTGCAAAGGCACTGGTGTTGCTTGGGTAAATGCTTCCAGGTGAATTCCATGAATTGGATCCTCAATAATCAGACATCCAATGTCAAACCACCTGCAATGATGTGCAAACTGTTTTATTTCTCAGCAGTGAGTATCAATGAATTGAAAAATAACACAAAGTTGAATTATGACCATTTAACAAATTCTATTAAAAATATAGTGATAATATAATAATGAGACTCTGGTATCAAAGCATTGTGGTATTCTTCAAGTGAAATCTGCACGTGTCAGTTTTCATATATCTTTGGATCTCATAATACTGCATTTGTATGCATGCAAAATATGTAAAATACATAGAAATACAAATTACATGAATATTAAAAATCAAAGAAACAAAGAAAGCCGGTGAGGTGGGTGTGTGGGCAGACATAATCCTTTGGCCATGGTTATGCCACACTTTTCATTCAACCATTCAAAGAGCATTTCTCATTAAAATAATATTTTTTAGGAAAATAATCTATTTATCATCATGCTCAACAGTCAGAGGATTTTCTGGCAAGCCTAATGCTGTAAAAATAATTTAAATTATTTATTCAGAGAAACATTTCTGCCTGTCTGGGCCACAWAAGCTTCATAGTAAAGGGAACAGTGGAGCCAGACAAGAAGAAATACTTGTATCACTTTTGTAGAAAGGAACAGAGCACTAGAATGCTCTCACTTGCAGATATTAAAGACTGCTGAGAAAGCTTTATGGGTAAATGTAACTTGCTTCCAATTAAYAAAGAAGTTACTGGTATTTTTCTAGTCTTCTAATGTTTGCATTTTTGTGCATGTGATGCGTTTTATTTATTTTTCTGACCTATACTCTACTTTTACCCTATTTTTAAAGGTACATTCAGTATTTTTAGTGCAATATGGATGAGGAATTTTCTAAAGTAAATAGAAGTAGGAAGAGTTTATTTTTGTTTAGTATTTATTTCCACCTAATCTGATTTACATGTTTTATTGTCTTTTCACAGAGGAGTAACTTTGACATGTTACTGGTACTGGTGAGTGGTTACTTGAAACTCCTCTCCGCTAGACATGCACAATAGAAAACTAWGTCTGTATGATGAAAAACACAACATTGTGTTTAATGTTTTGGAAATTAATTATAAAGTAACTTCAAGAACTGCCAATTTAACAGTATGCTACAAAATCAAGTTACAATGTATTTTGAAATACCATGTTTATGTTTGGGCAGCACAAGTTTTAAGCATTAGGTACATTCTCAGTGGAAAGAAAACAGAAAAACATTTTGGATAAAATCATATTATTCTAAATGCCAGAATATCTCCCAATGTCTCGTGATACAATTTCAGAGAGAGAGAAGGGAGGATGCACACAACAGTGCATAAACTATTAGCCAAATTCCAAATTATATAGCTCCTTAATTCTTTCAGTTCACTTCACTGTGTTTTTATACTGTGAATCTAGAAAAACCTCACAAGGTTTTGGTTTTTTTTTTTTTTTTTTTTTTTTTTTTTTTATGTTCAAGTCTCAAGATGCCTGGACAAAAAGCTGATCATCGTTACCAAAACCAAGCTTGCCCAAATACTACAGACAAACCCTGCCCCCTCCTCTGCTTAAACTGTCACCAGCTCCTTAAAGGCTTCGAGTGAACAAGGAATATTCCCAACATGTCCCCATGCCCCTGGAATAAACTCAAGGCTCTCACTTGTCAGGAAGCAGTTCCTCAATGAAGCTTTCCACTGATACAGCAGGCTGCTTCTCATGGATGACTCCTGTCCGGCGCAGGCTGTCTATCCTCTCCTGGGCTCCCTGAGTGGCACCACAGGCTGTTAGACAGAATTCTGAAYCACAGCTTAGTACTGTGCTTGCAGATTAATCCCAAAAGAACTCCAGAATGTACTTTTCAAAATGACTCAATAGGAAAAAACCCAACAACTCAACTCAGGAGAGGCCAGGGATCCCAAACAGTAACCATATCTACRATAAAGCTGAATAAATAATTTTAGGTTTTTCATTTTTCAAGGAAAATATCCAGGGTAGCATGCAAAGAATTCCTAACTCTTAACTGTGACAAGTTTCACTGAGATTTAAAGCAGCAGTATATATTTGTATTACTTTGGCTTTTTTACTACTTAAGACTTCTTTGTTTCAGAATCTTTAAAAGCTTTGGACCAACTTTGTAAGAGCAASGGGATGAATCCATTTGTTGTGGTACCTATCCAGCTAACACGAATACTAATTAATCCCTTGAATACTGCTATCACTCTGAAGGTGTAACAGAAACAAACAGTACACTGCAACAGCTAAACAAGTAAWGGAACATGCACATTATTTCCTTTATCTCAATATAAAATTCCAGATAATCAGATAATAYGCTGCTATGAGGACAGGCTTTACCCCTCTGTAAACACTGGCACAATAGCTAGGGGGAAAGACTTCTCTTTTCATGAATTTTTGTTTCCATCTAGTAAACAGAATATAAAATAGCTGTTTTCAGGATTTTCAGTTACTGGTCAGAACTGGTGAAACAACCTTTGCTAAGGCTTTCTCTGGGGCAGCACAGCAGTTTGCAAGGCTGCACAGGAAATTCTCATTTTTCAAAGAGAACACAGATCGGTTCAGGAAGACMGGAAGATCAAACTATCTCTGATCTACCGAATCAGTGGGGAGAAAAATCAATCTTGAAGACTCTGTTTTAATTTGTAACACTCCTAACATGATGTCCTAGTAATGAACTAMTGAAAAATGCCTAACATACTTTGAAACCACAGTAACACCACAGTGTATGTAAGACGTGATGGCAATCAAAGACAGCATAAGAAAATTGACATACATGACATAATACACTGACATAAATACTCTTCACCTGCTGTGAATGTGTTTGCAAAAAACTTCAAAAATATTTCAGATAGCTTTAAACTGATCTAATGATCCAGACTGAGAAAAAAAACAAACAAACCAAACCCAACCCTTAACCCCCAAAATAAAAACCAAACAAAAAAAATCACCAAAAACCCCCCAATGAAAATGTTTACCTATCCCAGAAATGGACTTTCACTTTACAGAAATCTTTCCAGGTGATTCTCTCTTTGGTATTGTTATGTATCAACTTACTTTTAAACCTGCAGCATAGCCCACAGGCTGGGGTGCAATGTTGGACTGTGCAGCCTCTCCAGTCACAACAGCCATACCAAAGACTTCTTGAAAGGCATCCCGAATTGCTGCAACTTTCACCTCTTTATTAGAAGTAACCACTATGTCCAGTTCTCCCCCAGTTCCTGCAAAACAATTTTGTAAAATAATCTGTAAAAAATACATCCACGAATGCCATTTTCCTCCTTTCCATTATCAGAGAGTTCAAACAYATTCTACATCCCAACAGTGTTCTCAAGCTGCTCTTCTCAGGCACCGTGCAACAGTTTCTCCACAAAACAGATGTCACTTAAGTTGGGAACTGAAAGTTAGACGAGTAACTAAGGGATACTTGGATAAAAGACAGGCAGCAAAAACAGACCTATGTTCAGGTTCAGCACCTGAAAAAAAAAAGCATACTGCTTATTTAAGATGACAGTTCATMTAGATTTAGGAAAACAACTCAAGACATCTACTTATTCCAGGATGACTTGGTGTTCTGGGAAACAGGAAAGAATGTTAGAATGACACAAATTCTTCCTTATGAAGGGGATCAAGAACTCTGATTCAGGTCATAAAATCCAGGAAGTATTGTCAAACTACACAAGATTTAAAAGAAAGGCTCTCACTACTTCACAGCTGAACTTGGAATGTGAACTTCAGTGCAATTTTATTGCTCTTTTTATATATTAAATAGCCATGAAACCAAAAACTTGTACACAGTTCTGAACATTTCCCATAGGGTGGTATGTCCATAAAAGAAATTTCACTAAGCTTTCACAGAATGAAACAAAACAATTCATGAAGTAAAAGAAATCTAAAGCTACTATAAAACCATACCTCACTTCTGTCTATCACAGCTGGATCACTTTCACTGTGCAGAAACACATCATAAAACTCATCCCTGCTGTGAGAAGCTTTCTCAAGGACAGCTGAATCTCCTCTCAATTGTGGAATGCGACATCAGAGAAAGCTGCCTAAGTAAACTGCATCAACCACACRAGCTTAAAGAGCTTGCAGTATTTACCCTGATTCAAGAGAAGTTCCCCCACTGATAACAGTAAGCCCAAAGCTTAAATTTTAAAGAAAAGAAGTTTACTTTTTGGCTTATATTACTCAGCAGATGTCAGGAATCATCTTATTTTTATGACTAATTACCAGATAGGCCAGAACAGTGGCAAAACACACTATTTTGGGGTTTTAGGGTGATTTTTTTTGCAGTTTTATTTATCAATTGCTTTGCTGAAGGAAATTAGGTGCACAGATCCCTGAACTTAGAGCAATTATTTTAAATGCGGAACAACCACTGGACCAAAAAGAATTGAGAGTATCTTTTTTTGTTGACTCCTTGATATAACTCAATTTAACATAATTAAACAAGTGCTCAACTGAAGTTAGCCTTGTCTGAGTGCTCAGSAATAAAAATGCTGTTAAAGAGCTTTTAATTAAACTCACAAGGAATCCATAACATTTCTAGTAAATTACTGTATAACAACTTTAAGAATGGCAACTGTACCCATGTTTGGTTGCAGAATACAGAATATATTCTTTTGTATTAAGGATCATCAAATATCAAAAAAACATCTTTGTTCATCAGAGGCACTACAAAACTGTAAGATATTACATGGATAAAAAAGAAACCTTTTGTGACAAGATCTGGTAATATGGAAACCTAAAATGTAAGAACTAGATGCGCCCAGGTAAATTCAGGGGTAGAGCTCTTACAAGTTAAGCTCTGACACCTGAACGTGAAATTTCATTGTACCTTGTGTATTATAAACTGAAATGTCAGCTCCATATTCCATTTGAGATTCACTGTTGCCTTTTGTTACAAAAGCACTATTTTTATGCGTTTGAGGTGACCACTTCCTGTGCAGACAGGAATTGTCTATTCCAGGAGCAAAGCGCAGATGGTATCTTCACAATGTGCCAATGAAAACAGTTCAGCTCTTTTCAAGAAAGAGATTACAGAAATACCATTTTGCACAGATGACAAAAAAAATTTCAACCACCTCATCCAGAARCTTTAGTAGTTTCAGGTTTGGCATGAAGAATCTGAAATTCCTTTGGCATTGCAGTAATGGAGGGAAAGCAGAGAGAAGTGGGGCCACTTGTTGAGGACAAAGCTTTTGCAGAWCCCAGAATACATTTTTAGAAGGAAGTACGTGCTAAGTTTACGAACCTCTGCCCCATTTTCCCAACCTGCCACTACAAAAACAATACAGTATTTAAATAAATGGCCAAAATGTATACAGATGCTTCCCTTGCCAACAGGACTTTTAACAGAACTTGGAGGTAACTGTTGACTTAGCTTACTGAACCTAAATCGTACAAGCAAAGCATTTTACTAGAATTACTTCCTCCTCTAGATAAAATTGTACTGTCTACAAATACTGGGTCAAACTATCCAGGATACAAGAACTACCTGTTTTTTTAAAAAGGGACAATCGCGACTGCAATAGAAACCATAAATACACTTGGCCAAATTGTGCATGATCAACATTTAATGCAGCTATGCACTGCATCCTGCTATTCTCCTCAAATACCTTTACAAGGCATTGCTGGCTGGCACTGCTGGCTGGCCTCGCTGTTTTTTTTCCCCACCCTCTCCTCACTAGACAGCTGCTGGGATATTTTCCCTTAAATGTAAAACAATTAACTACTATTCAATTAGATCATCTTCCCCTGTCCTCTGAATTAGTACAAAAGTGCAGCAATGTAGTTAGCTAGGTCACAGAATAGGCCCAGCTAAAAAAAAAAAAAAAAAAACCCTCAGAAAATAAAAATGATTAAAAAAAAAAGAAATTATTTCTTCTCAGTCTTAGCTGTTTCCTGATCAGCTTTTTTTATAGGCAGAACGAAGTCAGTACTGGCACACCTAGGAGAGAGTACTGCTTATCAGACTGCTAGAAAGATAAAAACCATGCCAAAAAAACCAAAACCAAACCTCCACTCTGGACAAATGGTGCCTTTTGCTCCCTCATTGTAATCTCATGTCAGTTATGTGTGACATGCAGTGTYGTCCCATAAAATAAAAAATGGTGAATAACACAAAGCTCTTCTATTAATTCTCAAGATGTAACTGAAATGCTTTCACACTCCAACTGTTAGAAGTAATGTGCTACTGCMTTAGCTTCTCTACCATTTACAAGCAGTGCTTCATGATCTGTCATAAACACTTACTGATATATGGAACCATGCCAGGATCCAGCGTCGTGATCATGGTCTCCACTGAATGCTTGGTTTTATCAAGAACAGACTTCACCATGGGATTCTCAGCTACACCCTAAATTTAAGCAAATACATTTCCATATTATCTTCTGGGGGTTTCTATCATCAAGAAATTCAAAATTTAAAAAAAAGTCAAGAAAAYGAGTATTAAGCTGCTCTGTAACATCTGCTGCGCATTACTCAGCACAAACGCTGCAGGATATGACTATCTGCACAGCTTTTCAGTTACAACCTCAAGTTTAATATGACCTTCCTCACTAATGCAGAAACAGCCCCATCATCTAGCAAAGGCAGGCAGAGCTTCTCCAATTAACAGCCTGGCTGCCTAACTAACAAAATCATTATGCAGATGGTTCCTGAACATCAAGGCCACTTCTACCTACGGAAGATGTCTGTACATGTTTATCTCTCCACAAGTAGGGTGAAATAATCCATATTTTTATATCAATCCAAAACATGAAGTTATTACAACTATTATGTAGAATTTGGAACTGAAATAGGATGGCTCAGGTGYCTCTGAAAGATCAAAGAAACTGAAACAATCTCATTCAATTCCAGATCATTAATCTGTCAATTCTGGATTGTCACAGTTTTGAATATTACTGAGTTTAAAGGGAATCTGAAAGAAAGGTGTATGATTTCTTAAGATCAGAGGAAAAAGGGTGTATCAAATTACTTCAAGAACAGAAACAAAGATATAAAGATAACAAAGATAATTAAAGATAAAGAGAGATAATATAGATAAATGCGGCAAGTAGTGTGAAAGCTCTTCAACAGGAAATTAAGTATGCATTTCTGTAAAAATTATCACTGCATGTCTCAGATTCTGCCTCATCTTTAAAGATTCTGCCTCATCTTTAAAAACACAGACTCTGATGTGTGCTTACATACATCAAGAACTTGATGACTTCAGTATAATTAATGATTCCTCATTCTTTCACTTATGATATTCTTAGTAAGAGATCACTGGATACACAAAGCACRTGGAATGCTTGAAACCTCAACTAAAATTTGGACTTTACTTCTGAAGTCAGTTATACAGGCTTTCTCCAGAAACAGAAATAGRTTATCTTTGGGATCCTAGCAGAAATGCTAAAATGTGGATGAGATTAGCTTTTCAATTAATTTGCAATTGAAAGCTCTGGTGCTCTAAAAGGGCCTACAGAGTCACCTAACAAGTAAAATGATCTCTTCTAGAACACTGCCACCTACTGCAAACACTAAGACCCATCTAACAACGGAAAGGAAAACATTACTTAAGAAGGAAGATGTGTTTTTATGATCACAAGAAGACATTTCTCCTTATTAATGGCAGTATGACAACTCTGCTCTCATTGAACTGATGGAGCATTAATCTTGCTCTTTAGGACTGTTTCACTGTCAATACATGCATTCCTGCAGTGAGGCGGAGCTCAGTCTGCCATGTCACACACTGCTTTTCCTCCCAGATTTTCATACTTAAAAGGGATTTTCAATCCCTTGTGATTGTTTAACCAGAAAACAGTAGGAAGAATAGAAGAATTCCAGTGCTCATGTACAACCCTTAGCTCTTCTTGCCACAATCTTCACAATGCTRCTTAAATGTAGCATCTGCTACAGATCCAAAAAGGTCAGAGACTAGTGAAATTCCACTAGTTAATATTACTTATTTTGTCTGTCTGATGAGATTGCATCACAAGGAGGAGCTGTTGGGCACTATACATTCCTTGCCTTCCAGGAGAAGAATCTCACAAAGTATCTTAGACAGTTACTTAAGATTGAAAAAAAACTTAATTTGTCTCTCCTTGAAAATGGGCCAAAGTAAAACTTGCTTGTTACAGAACATGCATGACTTGCATCCCACAGGAATCAAACTCAGTTAATTACAAAGTTATAAATGGGATAAAAAGCAACAAGCATTTTGGTAAGGTAAAACCAACTTACTTTTATCTGCATGCAGTCTTTGTGAAGCAAAAGTTACCTTTCAGRTCTTAAAAGATGTTCTAAAGCTTAATCTGATTTATAAACATGTGACAGAACCTATTAGATATGTATATGCTCCTATCAGAAGATTAAAATTAACCTGGAACTCCTGCATTTGTCTAGCCCTTTCTTCYGTACAAAGGAAAAACAAAAGCATAAATTCAGCAAACACCACTATTAGAAACAGCCACCTTGCACATGAGACTGGAAAAAATAAAGGATTTATAACAATGTGCACTTAAAGAACAAGATGCGTCTTCCTACAGTCAGTAAAAAATGGAAGAGCCAAACCCCTGTACCTTTATAAATCCCCACAGTCCTCCAGCAGGTGCCCCACTCTGGGCAGTAGACACTCTGGGATCTTCGTGCTCCTCGGGAAAAGTGATTGCAGAACCAGTCCCAGGAGACAAAGATGATGAGAAAGTCGCCTGTTGAGTAATGGGATCTGCCAAAACACCTGCAAGAGGGAAAAATAAAAAACAAGGGTTCACTTATTTTACTACAGTTAACTTGTTACACTGAAGCAACATGTGATGTTTAACCAGAAAACAGCAGGAAGAATAGAAGAATTCAGGCTAATTCACCTCACTTCTTGAAGGCCCAAGAACAATTCTGCTGCTTAAGGGCTAGCAGAGCTAATGAATGCAAACTGAGACTGCCTGTACATTATGTACAAACAACGATTTATTTTCCTTATCATTCTAATTTTTAAAATTGCTTTTATTGTTATTTTCATAATTAACTCTCAGTAGACAAAACAGAGGGATAAGTGTTAGCCTCTGAACAAAGAGAAGGGAGTATTCTCACACAGTAAGAAAAGTAAGAAATTTTCTGACACCAAGTGCTGGAAATTAATAGTAGAAAAAGGAGGGAGCTTTATGTATTTTAAAGGGAACAAAAGAAACTGAAAAAGTAGAAAAATACAGTGTGACCCTCTGCCCCATTAATCAAGCCTATTTTAACAGATTTTCCAACACTGGCGTTAATTGAGAGTTTTATTTATTTTGCACAGCACAACTGATAGCTATTTTTAGACGTYTTCCTAATACAGATTACTTAAAAAGAGATATCACCAATAATAATAAAATCTTGGCACAAATGCAGCTGAAGAGCCAAGTTTCCATTCCACAAGCTGAAAATGACATAGTTCAGCAGCCACAGCAACTGCCTGGATGGAAGGTATGTATTTTTAGCTATCCCAATGCAATTTCATGGCTGGAAACAAGAAAACAGAAGCTGGTGTCATGTGACAGACAGCTTGTTAGGAATGGATTTTCAGAACACAAACCTGGTAATGATGAGTTTACTGCCTGGAATGAATCATTCTGGGGAAGTACAATGGTTGAAGCTAAAGCTGAATATACCTAAGAAAAACTSGGCTTTTCTGGGCAAGGTAACAAAACTACAAGTTCTCAAAGATTTTCCACTGAACCTGAATGCCACCTGAACTTAAAGTGGACTGTTCTAAACCATGACTACATTTTAAAGGCTATTATCCCTTCTACTGAGCACCATACGTTAATTAACAGTATTATACCTTCTTCTGGGTATAACTAATCAATTACCCAGAAAAATAAGCCACCCAGGAGATCCTGCATCCTGTTCCACAAGTAAGAAAGCAAATTATGTTTAACCACGGAGTTTTTTACCTGTGACTGGAGGTGCAGAAAATGAAGGCATCAGGGGGCTCTGAGGTGCTCGACCAGCGTGACCTCTGGTGATATCATAGGTGGAAGACATGGAAAATCCTGAAATGGGGGGACCAGTGGGAGGTGCAGGAAGACCMGGGCCAGCAGCAGAGCTCAGTGGAGGAGCAGAGAACTGGGACATGGAGGTGCTGAAAGCTGGAGGGGCAGCAGGAGGTGGCACAGGGCTTTGGGGTGGTGCAATTGCAGAAACTGTTGCAGAAGGCACAAGTGGAAGAGAGGCTGAAGTCATCATGGGAGGAGGAACTGGGGATGCTCCAGCTGGCAAGGGTGGTGAGTAGGTAGGAGAAGATGGCATGCTTGATGTGGCAAGGGGGCTGGACAAAGCTACAAAAATAACAGAAAAAAAAAAAAAAAATCTCATGTTTTTTTTCAAAAAGCCTAGAGGCTCT
>NW_026623582.1:323378-353198 GCF_030028575.1 Malurus melanocephalus | reverse complement strand
AAAAAAAAAAAAAAAGAGGGGGAAAAAAGGGATTTTAGAAGCCTTAATCTCAGTGATTCAGTTACATAATTTTTCAGACATTTCACAAGTAAGTTGCGACCTGGTCTGGGTTTTGTTTTTCCTCCAAAACGAATTTTAATTCTGTGGAGTTTTCATACGCCACCAGTTGGACTCAATCTTTGGTGTCAGTATCTTGTAAGACACATCTATTCTTCCTGAATGACCCTACTTGCCATTATGTTAAAAAGACAAGCCCACATTTGACTACAGAGTTTAGAGCAGGTGAAGTCTGCCTCAGAAATTTCTAGCCAGTTTTGTTCTTCCTGAGTGACTGGTGGATCAGCTGATGATCAACTGAGCAGGAAGGGCTCATCTTTAAGAATAAAACACACTGCTAATATTTGGGAAAGGGGGGAGCTGTTYCAGAAGTCTAAAAACCATAAAATGGACTGAACACAAGGCAGCCCTCTCTTCTCTGCCACTCATCATCTTCTTAAACCCTTTACTTTCTCTGTTTCAGTCACACCTTCATCTGATCCTTGGATAAGCCAATTTTCCTCTTATAACCAAGTTTAACCAGGAAGCTAAGTCAGGAAAACAGAAACTGACATTTTTAGTGGCATTAACATGTTGGACCAGCTTAAGCATCTCAGTGGCCTAAGCCTAAACACCAATCACAATCAAATTATATGCAAATTACACCAATGCCATGGTCTCCAAACTTAGTCAGACACATCCAGCAGTAAAAAAAAAAAAAAAAGAAGAATGCCCTCCCATGTAAATGTATTTGTTTAYATATTGCTTACATGCTCCACTGTACCAGTAGCTATACTACAARACATATGCAATAAAAAATTTAGAAGTGATGATAAAAACCAATGAAAAATAGCAATTCTTTTCCAGAAAATAGAAAAAAAAATTCTGCTTCCACTGAAAATCATTTTGATAATATACTATTGATACAATATTACAGTATATTAACAATGGTTAACATACAATATAATTCAATCATTGATGGTGACTTTTTAGGGTGAGCATTGCAAGTGAAGAAACTTCACTGCACATCTTGGTGTAACACCTTGTGATGGGCTGGTTGCACATTCAGACTCCATTGCCTTAGGGGCTACCATGGCTGGAAAGAAAGACCTTACAAAGACCCACATGGAAGAAGTGGCTATAGTTGCTGTATCATCCTATTAATTTTCCACTCCCACTCRTCAATCAAAGTTTTCCTTGAAATTTAGCCAGCAAATTTTCATCTTTCTGATGCCCATCAACTGTCCTTGCAAATGAATGTGCTGCATTACTGTGTTTGTAATGAGTGGGTTCAAATCTCATGGAAATTGTTTGGAAGATCTTTACACAGGCCAGGAAATTCTCTTTGCAGGCTGATGTCTACAGATCTGGCAGTTTTTATGCAACACTTGCATTGATTTCAGMAGGAATGAATAATTTTGGAAGTACTTCCAAATATCAGTTTTGGAAATGGTTTCTCAAAAACTTCTTCCGAAAGTACTTCCTATATCACTCCTTGTTGAAATGTCACCTTTACCTGGAAGGGACAAGTGCATTTTATCTTTTGAACGTATCTAGTAGGTAATACACTGCTGACAGTCTCTTGTCACCACAGRAAACATCAGCAAATCTGATGTTTTGTTAAAACAAAAAAAGGAAAAAAAAAAAAAAAAGCAATGCAAAAAACTTCATGTCCACGTTAAGTTAAACAACTCTTTTACAGACCTTGCTAGTGCTGGCCAGCAAACCTCTGTGCCATGTTTTAAAAAATCCCAATCTTTCCTGGTGACTCCCTATCTCATTACAAAATGCTGTAAAAAAAGACCGTTTTTATAAAATTAATCTCAGTGATGACACCCTATAGCACTTAATCCACTTCTGGCTGTGGTTTCTTTCCTTGTCTATGAATGAGGCAGTGAACACATTCCATGTGTAGTAACTTTCCTGCAGCCCTGCTCCAGAATCCATTTTTATCCTAGCTAAAGCAACTGCTCCATCAGAGGTTACACTTCTACAGTTTTAACTTAAAAATTGTTTTTATTATAGAACTCTTATAGTGGGCAGATCTTSCCAGTATGTTCCTCCTTTAGCACTTGGCAGGTGAGACTGCACAAGTCTGACTCAACAATATCAAATGTGCCCAAAAATTCAGTACCTGGTGCTCAAATATAGTGTTCAGAATCTTGAAAAATCAGAAAATGGGCTCTGACTACCACCCCCAAGTAAGACCTTAGAGAACYTTCCAGAACCTGAAGGAGGTACAGGAGAGCTGGAAGGTGACAGGACAGGGGAAATGGCTTCAAACTTAGAGATGGCAGGTTTAGATGGGGTATTAGGGAGAAATTGTTCCCTTTGAGGGTGGCAGAGGGTGCCCAGAGAAGCTGTGGCTGCCTCATCCCTGAAAGCGTCCAAGGTCAGGCTGGACAGGGCTTGGCGCACCCTGGGTTAGGGGAAGGTGTCCCCAAGATTTAAGGTCCCTTCCCACCCAAACCATGTGGGATTCTATGGGTATTAAAACACAAGTGATTGCTCAGATTTACCACTATCCCCTAGAGGACTGTAAATCTGTTTTAACTCCCTTCTATGCTGCTCATCTGACTATGCACTATGCCACAAGGAATTATTTCCCTGACCCTGCATTCTTACAAAAAAAAGTGCACCCATGTTGCGTCCTACAACAGTTTCAAGAATTTAAAAATAAAGTGCTTAAAATATTCTGTGTGGTATCAGATATATTATGGAAAAGGAACACACTTCCATGATTAAGCAACRATTTAAATTCTTCCAATTAGCCCGGAGAAGAGAACTGCAATTATGCTGATTGCAACGTTTTTGTAGTACTTCAAAAGACATGAATCAAGGTTTCTGTACCTAATGTGACAGGTGTGGCAGCAGCAGTAGCCTCCCCTGGTGTGCTTGGAGGGGGCGTGCCAGGGGGAGTCGTCTCTATCCCACTCTCTTCCATCATTTTCCTTCAGCTACAAAAAGCTGTGAGAGGAAAAAAAATGAAGTCCATTTTGAGAAGAAAGGGAAAAGGTTTTAAATAAGAATGCAAAGGCCCCAACATCGTTGTTCACACTCCTGAAAAGAGCAAATTCAAAAGTAATTCAAATGCCAACTCTAGAAGGAAAAAAAAAGAAAAGCACTGACTTACCTCAAGTACACAATTATCCTGTGTCTCCCTTCTCCTGCATCTGCCCTTTATTTTTAGCACTGTGATAATACCTCAAACTCCAAGACTGTTTCTAAAAACCTTACTGTGTGTGCCCAGCTACTGCTTCCAATATGTACTGGTGGTACTTAAAAGAATAGCAATAGAGAAGTAATTACAAATCACAAAACCCATATCCCATTACAGGAAAAACTTAACTACAGGGTACAGTTCTGCTGCATTATTGAGCTGTGGCAATGCCAACCAGGATCTGTTACTTCCAGCATGAATAAAGTCATAATCACATCACAGTGAACAAGTTCTCCAGTACAGCCAATTCCTATAAAATCTGCACACCACACTTCTCTGGTAACATCATCAAAAGTGGAAGTAATAGAAGACTTTATGATTCTTCTGAAGGCCAGAAGAATCTTTTAACATTCCTGAGTAAACCTTTAAAATACAATACTTCTAAAAAAATAAAACTCTATGMTTATTTAACAATCTTAAATTAATGTAAAAGGACTTAGGAGAAGAAAAATGGAAAAACTAAGATTTTCATGAACACCATGAGATTTTTATTCTTCAGTGGAGTTGCAGCTTACAAAAAGTGCTGCTTCCTCACAAGTCTGGTAAACGACACAGCAGTGAACTGTACCACTCCCTAAAAGAAATTTTATTACAACAAAAATCCCATATAGGGTAGTAATATATACGAAAAATAGACAGGCTCAAAACATTTTTCACCATATCCATTCCATCAGTGGCTATTGAGGAGTGCCATTTTATCCCCTTAAAAATTTGCAGATGAAAAGGCTTAGATAACATGCTGGATAAAAATATTCACGCTAAAAATGAACTCTACTTACACAAATACAGGGCTTTCCTCTTAAAAAAAAAAAAAAAAGAAGTAAAAATGTCTCATTTCCTTATCATTGTTGCAAATGTATACACAACTCTTAGTTCAATGTGGAGGAAAAATTACTGTTACTACCAAATTGAAAAAGCCAGGCAGCAGGACAGCAGGGTCAGTCTTGACAAGTGCACAAAGTTTTCAAAAACAAATGAAGCATCAAAATCAAACAGGAGAAATCACAGTCCCTCTGACAAATCAGTACGATTTGCATTAAATTATTCAGGATCAAATGCTTGAGCCCAGCCATGGAAAGCAAGTAGACCTGGCTCATGGGCAGCACTCTTCAAGAAAACTCTTAYGCCAGATGGATTTTGGGTTCTGAGCATCTTTAATTCACTTAAAGGCTTCTCTTGAGATGGGATGAAAGGGTCAGTAATTGCCTGGTGGTGACCAGACTGTCCTTGCAGAGTAAGTACATCTCACCATCCCTCAGAAAGGAAGTGCAGTTTCTTCCATTAAACTTTACKAAGTGCAAGAATTTGCAATATTAAGACTTTTATCTTTTAATCAATCRACAGGAGTTTACATTCCTCTGAACAGAGATATTTCCTAAGTTATTCTTCCAGTTATACACTGCAAAGCATGAAAGAATTTTCCATTGAGCAATTAAAGTAATCACTTGCCAAAACCTAGAAACATTTTTTCGTGGTTCTTCCAATCTGCTGCTTGATTTGACCTAATGCCATGATTAAAAGCTGTTGAGGGGTGCTTACTACTTCTGTGGCCATGCAGAATGACTGATAAAGTTCCACACACGGCAGCTTTTCAGAAACTATGYGCAAGGATTTTTCAAAGCTTCAGAAACCTATTGCAGTGGTGGTGACGGGGGAAGAGAGAAGGGGCAACCYCCCAAGAAGTCAACTGACATTTAGAAAGTCAGGTATTAGCAGAAATATAAATTACTCTGTAGCTGGTTTTCTCTRTCAACTTCACAATAAGAAAGATGAAAAACAGAAACAGTAATCCAAGATGTGAGACAAATCACGTCAGTTGCTGAAATACGATAAAAATCCCATATGGAACTGATGTAAATGATGTTTTGACTGATATGAAGCCTGCACAAGTAACAGCTTTCTGCACCCTGATTTTTCAACATCAGCCAGTTGTAGTTTGCACGTACTGCATTAGAAAAATGTAGATAATTTAAAGAAAAAATGAAGTGTAAAGACGAGATATGGGAACAGGTAAAAGGAAAGCGGGAGGTACAGTAGGTAAYTTGAAGTTAATAGCTCATTGTGTTGAAATAATCCAGCATCATACATTATTAAAATGATCCTACAGAATATGTATGAACATAAATGGCCTCCCCAAAACCWGCTGTGTCTGAGGAATGGGGAAGCATTTGAGTGGAAGAAGAAGAACACAAGGGAAAGAAACCAAGCAACCTATTAACAGTGTTCAGTCCTCAACAAAGATTCCAGCAACAAAGATTMCCAACTTCCTTCAGGTGAGATGCAGGGGAAAAGTGTCTCAGTACAATCAGCTTAAAATTCCTTAATGACTGCTGAGTGCAGAACCGGACTGTCTTCAGTGATTTGTGAAAAAATCCCAAAGTTATAGTAGTATCTCTTTGCAATCCAAGCCACAAATACATAATTTGCAACAAGGAGCACCTGAAAACTCAGCCTAGCTTCTTAAGGAAGTAACTTTCGTGCCTTCTTGTAATCTAGAATTAATTGTGGTTTACTAAAAGGAAGGATAAACACAGAGAATTTTCACCTAATTCTCTGAACCACAGAGAATTAGGTGAAAATATCCGTACTGCCATCTAGTGATTGGTGACTGTAAACGGCAAATTTGATAATGCCACGTTTTGGTAGAAGAAAATCCTGGTTTTCTTTTATATGGAAATAAAAAAGAAAGGACATGGAAAAGAGAAATACAGAAAGACTGTATTTCAAATGATCAGAWCCTTAAAACCCTTTAGGAAGCAGAAGTGTGGATCTTGCTCTGCTTTGATCAATTATGTGGTTAAAAAAACCTTTTAAAGTACAATGAAGGCACTRTAGGGATAATGCTAAACCCTCAGATGACACACACAAAAAAAAAGCATACCCAAAAAGACTGTCTCTAAATTATTTCTACTKATTTTCACCAGCTGAAACTCATCCATTAACCTAATGCCAAATCTCAGCTATTAACCTAATTCCCAAACTAGGGAAATAGGTGGTATATACTGAAGAGAAAACCAGTCTAAAATTTTAACAGGGTTTTTGCTAAAAGCAGGAATGAAATAATTTGATTTAGAGACTAAAAGGCTTAGCTGACAAATTACTCATCTCTTCACTTTAGTTTAATAGGAAGTAATTACATTTGTGCTAATATTTTGCAATAATCTTAATGATACAACCACACTTCAAAAGCATTCTTCAGGTTATTACTCCAAAATACAGAAATTCACAGCTAATGATAAGATTACCTACAAATGGAGATTAGCAAATTTTATGTGGATAACAACACATTATCTAGAATCAGCTATCCTTCAAAATATACCTAATGAGTTGTATTTTCAGTCATCTTTAATTGATCCCTTCTTCTATATCAGTAGGTGCTCCTGCTATTAAAAAACAAACAAAACCAACAAAACAAAACAGAAATCCACAAAAAAGAAACCACAATGTATTCAGTACACTAAAAAGGGAAACTGGTATTTAAATAAAGCCTAAAATGAAATATAATATTCCACTTAGCTGGAATACTAAATTGAAATGCCACTAAACTTCTTGACTTTAATCACAGTAGGCACAACTTTTAATTAAGTTTGGACAGCATTGGCTGCAGACACTGCTCATGGCTAAGCACAAGCTGACAACTGTCCAGAATTAGGCGCAGTTGACATCAAACAAAATGACAACACTTTTCAAAAAATTAAACGAAAACAGAGCCAGACCCTGAGCATATTTAAAACTTTCATCCAAAAAATCCCTGGCATTGTTTTTTCTGCTCTAGAAAGGGAGAGCACTAAGTCAGGGATAAAACTCCCTTCAGGCTCTGGTCTGGAAAACACAGGCAGGTCCTAGAGGTCACACAAAGTCTCAGTGAAGCCAAAGGGATCATTAGTTTAATCACCTTGTGTTGAATGACTTGATCCAAAGTCCAAAGTCTTAAAGAGAGGTAATCAGGAAAAGGAAAAAGAAACAAAAAAAACAAACAAAACAAAACAAAACAAACAAAAAAAACAAACAAAAACCAACAAAACAAAACAACAAACCAAAACCTCAGAACTCTCTTACACCTGCTTTCTGAGACTTTGGGTTCTTTACTGATGTCACACCTTGAACAATGCACCTGTGTGTGAGGTCATCCCTTGACTTGAACCTGAGGTACCAGGTAACTTCCTGATTAATGCTTCAGAATAGGAAACTGAAGCGAAGTCAATTATTCTCCCATTCATAATGAAGCTGATTGCACCAGGCAAATACTACTGTGCACTTGTTACTCTGGAGCTCTGCTGAAGTTGAGCTTCCTCCAAGTTARCATGGGCACTTCAAAGACACAAAAATCCTGAAAATGAGTAATTGTGCAATGTGCTGGTTTTTGTGGTTTGCAGTACAGCTAAATGCAGAATCTAATGCATTTAATTACCAATAGATAGTGAAAAATATTCAAACTGAAAAAGAAYAGGTTTAGTTTAGATGTTAGGAAGMAATCTTACCCTGYGAGGGTGGGGAGGCCCAGGCATAGGGTGCCCAGAGAAGTTGTGGCTGCCCCTAGATCCCTGGAAGTGTCCAAAGCCAGGCAGGACAGGGCTTGGAGCAGCCTGGGATAGGGGAAGGTGTCCCTGACCAGGGCAGGGAGTGGCTCTGGATGGGATTTAAGGTCCATTCCAACCCAAACCATTCTGTGAGTCCATATTCATAGCATAAATAACATTAACACCTGCATAACTTTTTCACCTTAAAAAAAAMCCAAACTCAACACCAAGCAAGCCTTTCCACCAGCACGCCTGACACCTACCACAGACCAGGACAGCTGGAAACACCAGGTGTGATAACAAGGGCTGCTGGCCTTGCTTTGTCACTAGCGCAGACAAGAGTTCATAAACACCATAAAACCAGCAAGTTCTATTTTTCCAAAGGTCATTCCTAATCCTATCAGAATTTTCTTTTCTTCCCACACATTCTCAGTGCYACTGCCACCCCTCAGGATTTGCAGCAGAGCACACTGCCCCCATCCTCTCCCTGCTATCAAATACTTCAGTGTCACAAATCCCAGATACCGGTGGAGGCCACAGCAGGAGAGCTGTTGATCCACAACATCATGCAGCAATGCCATCCAACACCACCACAGCACCAAAATAAGAACCAAACCATTCCAACAACCTGCACCAACTATTCCCACACCCCATCATTTCCAGGCTATGGATATATCACAGGATGTGATGCAACAGCTCCAGCACTTTCAGAGGTGTTCTCCCAAAAGAAATAACGCAGGTTTTTTTTAATGTGATAATAAAAGCAAATAAATCATATGAAGAGCAAATTATGCCTCCAGAGACTCACAATAAACCAGCAAAGCTCATGGAGCACCATTTCAATCCGGCATTTACGGATTCCCAAGGGTGAGGGTGACACCGCAGGCATTTTACCAGGACCAGCACTCCCATTCCCCGCTGCAGGGCTGGAAATCACAGCCCGAGGCTCCAATCAACCGAGCATCCAAACTCTCCCGCAGAAGGAAGCTCGGCCGGAGGCAAGAGCAGGAGGGCACCGGGCACCCAGCAAAGCACCGGAATAAATCCCACCGGGAATTCTGCGCAGTGCTGCTCCCTGACCCTCACCTCAGAGCGCGGCGCTGGCAGCACACGGAGCGCAGGAGCCGCTGCAGCCCCGCAAGGACGAGCCGGGTCACAACACGAGGAGCGAGCCCCGCACCTCCCGCAGCCGCTCCGGGCCCCGGCGCCGCCCGGCCCAGCCCTCCGGCCGCTCCTCCCCGTCGCCGGGCACGACGGGTCACAACACGGCGCGTCCTCCCGCCGCCGAAAGCGCCCTCACCGAGCCCGATCCTTCCCTCCCGTCCTACCTCTTCCCGGCTTTTCCTGTCCCAGGGATACACGAAGGGAGGCCGCGGCCGGCGCCGCCTCGGACTGCAACTCCCAGCTACCTCCGCGTCGCCGCCGCGCCCTGCCACGTCTCCCACGGCCGGGTCCAACGACCCCTCACGGGGGGGGATGTCACACCCCCGTCCTGCGCCCTCAGCTTGGTTCGCTCCGCACGCATAAAACGGCGGCGGTGTGGGCGGGGCCGCGGCAATGCCACGTTGGCGGCTTGTGCGTTGTGGTGTTGGGGTGAATCACGTAGTGCTTTTATATCTCGCAGCCTTCACAAGCCGTTAGGCGCCTTGTCTGTTAATAAGTAGTGGAAGTGTGTCTCGGTTGATGTGATCTATTCTCACAGAATAAGGTTGGGAAAGACCTGTGAGATTTACGAGTCAAGGCTTTGAATGAACACGAACTTTTGAACCATACCGCGGCACTGAGTGCMATGCTCAGTATGTTTAAAGCGTTTAAGCTTCCTGCAAACAGCCTCTTGCAGTGTCCGGTCACTTTTTCGGTGAAGAAATTCTTCCCGCCTAATCAACCTGAGCCTCCCCTGSCCCAGCCTGAGGCCATTCCCTCTCCTSYYSYYSYYSYYYSSKRGSAGMRSMSSMCKMCCCCSSSKSTSYCCYCYYSTSWSRGRGWKKTGYRSAGMSMCAMRRKSYCCYCYSWGMSYCYYYTTYKCWSSMKGMKSMSCYYYYYYMSCWSYYYCMKCMKCYSCTSSKGSKSCWSMMSMYYCYYCMSCWSMKYYSYYYYCYYYSSWKKMSTTGKTCTTCCTTGTGAGGAGCCCAGAACTGTCCCCAGCCCTCGAGGTGTGGCCTCAGCAGTGCCAGCACAGGGACGGTCACTGCCCTGCTCCTGCTGCCACCCCATGGCTGGGACAGCCCAGGGGCCAYTGGCCTTCTGGGCCACCTGGACATCACCAGAGCCATTGACATGAGCAGCCCTTCCAGCATCCTTCCTTCCCTACAGGGGAAGAAGAAATWATGTATTTAATTAACTCTTGCAGCTTTGACATGCCAGCTAATGTGGGAGTTTCAAGTGTAACTCAGTTCAGGCCTGGTAAATAAGCCCTGGCAAACATACTCCCWYTGAGTCTGTGTATAATACTAAGGGAAACTCAGCAAAGCCAAGTATCTTTAAATTACAAGGATTTCAAGTTGGTTTTTTTTTTGTTTGTTTGTTTGTTTTGGTGGTTTTTTTTTGTTGTTGTTGTTTTTTTGTTTTTTTTTGTTTTTTTTTTTTTTTTTTTTTTTTTTTTTTTTTTTTTTTTTTTTTTTTTTTTTTTTTTTTTTTTTTTTGCAAGAGGTTGTTTCTTCTCTGTGATTTCTGGGTTTCATGGTGACATTTATGGTTAGAGAAACCTAAAAATCAAGAGGGAATGTTAAGTGATGAACAAAAGCTGAAGCTTTTCTTTGACCATTACCTCTGACTTTCCAGAAAATTCTGTTACTCCAAAAAACAAAAAAATGCCCTCAGCCTTGATAGCATTTTAAAGTTTCCTTAAAAAAACTTCTGATTATATGAGAATCCAAAGCCTGTATCATACCCTTGAAGCTGTGTCCTGATAGAGAATAAATCTGTACATTCCCTATGTTCTTACAGAAATACATATGGAAATACTGGCAGAATTCTTGCCTTTACTCAAGACCAACTGGTACACAATTTTAACTGCTCCATCTTTCAGTATCATCCCAGATGAATTTATTTATAAGAAGTTATTTAGAATTCCCTGTGAAGGATGCTGTGGGTGAAGTGCTTCTAGAGTCAATGAACTCTTCTGCTGCATGTGCCAGGAAATGTCGGCTGGAACAAATAAGAGTCTTTTGTTCCTCTAGACCCGAGTGTGTTAAAACAAACTAGCTAGAACCATTCATTGTATTGCTGTAATAGTTGTTACTTACAATGTTTATTGACTTTCACAAAAAAAAAAAAAAAAAAAAAAAAAGGGCTTGTTGTCAGGGTTCTGCTGTGTGATTCCTCTCTTGTAGGATGCCTTCCCTGTGGGAACATTTCTTGTCCCTCTGGGCTGGGCTAGGACCAAAATTATGGTGAGCTTGGTGGTGTTGGCTTGTGACAGGATACAATGGCTGGTGGTGATTGTGTCACGCTGGCYTGTCCTTCACGTGCTGGGCAGGTCCTGCTTTAGGATCACAAAGCCAGAGGATGTTTGGGGTTGGAAGGGAYCTTCAGAGGTCATCCAGTCTGGCCTCTGGCATCAGCAGGGACATTCCCAACTAGCTCAGGATGCTGACAGCCCCTTCCAGCCTTGTCTTGGTGGGCTGGGCACAGCCAAAGAGCTGCCACCATTGTGTGCACCGTGGACCTTCTGCTGCTCACTGGCCTTCTCCTTGCTGCTGAACTCCTTGCTGCTGGATCCCTGCTGCTCCCTGCAGCTGACAGAGCCATGGTTACAACTCCTGAGCAGCCAGAAGCCCAGTGAGCAGAACCAGTGACCATAAAGTCACTGCTTGTTGCTGTGCAGAAAGGAAGAGAGTTTCTGTTGCACCACTGCTGTCCTTAGACTCCTGCAGGAGCTGAGTTAACTCCTGATGCAGATATTCCTCRCTGGGATGAATGATGGAGAAAGCACATTATCAATAAATGACTTAAGGGCCAGTGCTATCAATGGGATTTTGGGTTCTTTGATCACAGCGCAACTTGTACAGCATCAGGCCTGCTAGAGCCACGTGGGCTCCATCTATCAAGACCTTTTGAAGGAACTGAGGTTCACTTCTCATGGGGTCAAGAACAGGCAAGAGGCTGGGCCCAGAGTGGTGGTGTGTCCAGTTGGTGGCGTCCCCTAGAGATCAGTGCTGGGGCCAGTCCTGTTTAATTTCTTTATTGATGATCTGGAGGAGCGGATTGARTCCACCATCAGCAAATTCGCAGATGGCGCCAAGCTGGGTGTGAGTGTGGAACTGCTGGAGGGTAGGAGGGCTCTGCAGAGGGCCCTGGACAGGCTGGATCCCAGGASTGAATTTATCAATGGGAGGTTTAGCAGGTCCAAGTRCTGGGTCCTGCACTTTGGCCACAACAACCCCTGCAGCACCACAGGCTGGGGACAGAGTGGCTGGACAGCAGCCAGGCAGAAAGGGACCTTGAYTGACTGACTGATGACAGGCTGGACATGAGCCAGCTCCACCAGGGAGGTTTAGGTTGGACATTAGAAAATCTTCACAAGAGTCAGTAGATACTGGAATGGGCTGCTCAGGGAGGTGGTGGAGTCACCATCCCTGAAGGTGTTTAGGAAAACCCTGGATGTGGCTCTCAGTACCATGGTTTAATTAAATAAAGTGGTGTTAGGTCACAGGTCTGTCTTGATGGTCTCCAAGGTCTTTTCCAACCTAGCTAAATCTGTGGAATGGCCAAGCCCTTTTTTTTTTTAAAGTGTAAACATGACTCTTTATGGAGGATATTAATTTATAACTCATGATTATTTATCCTGTGTAGTTAATCAGGATCACTCTGTGTTACTTTTTTTCTTATTAGTGAGATGGCTATTTGAATCTAAAATAACTCCATCAGTTATTTAGGATTAAGCCCTCTGTTCCAACAGCACTGAAGGAATACTGAGTTGTGTTTCTCAAATTCTCTACACAGAAAAGCCTAGGAAGTAGGACTATACTTTTACAACACAAGATTGTAGCTTTTAAAATCTGAAATAGCAGAACTGTGTGATAGATTTTTCTGGTTTAGTATTATAATTAGTGGTAGGAATTTAATTTACTTTCTTCCAATTAAACTCTTCTTATTTCATTCCATGGAGTTTCCTTTCCTCTTCTCTGCCCTGAAGGAGTGAATGAYTGCCTTGTGGTACTGAGTTGCCAGGTGGAGTTAAACCATGAGAGGAAAAATGACATTTCATACATTTCTCGTGCTATTACAAGATCCCTTGTAGGCAAGTGAAATACAAAGGAAAAAACATCAAAGCACTTCCCATCTTTCATTAGAAACTTTATTGTATTAACCTACAGGTATGTGAAGTGAAATATATGGTAGTGAGAGGGAAAATGATGAACATCAGTCATCTTTGGAAAATATATATATGTTTTCACAACCAAACACTTTTTCATTACAACTAAGAAAAAAAAAGCCAGGCATACTTGATAGGTTTTCTTTAAAAATATTATACAGTTCAATCATATCAAAGTGAAGTCTTATGGGCTAAAAAACTAAAGATAAAAGTGTTATGTTCAGTGCTCTAGCACTATTATGAGTGTATCAAATGACAAGGTTTTCTCTACAGTAATTGATAAACTTACACTCATTTGTTTTCAGTAATTTCAGATACTGTATATACAATCTTTAATATAAAGCATTTTTTGTCAAAACTAGCTCTGTATTCTTCAGTCTGGACTTTAGAGCTTCGGTGTAAGAATTACTACTTGGACACATCGGATAAAAAAATCGTAGTTAGTATACTTGAAAATCCAGTATATTTAGAGTAACACATTCCTCACTTTTGATTTCATCCTAACTTCACTTCAATATGAACTTGCAGATTGTCTCAGCAGAAAGTGTGAGTACAATGAAATCTTCCTTCCCATAATCTGCATGTGCATCTCTAGTTAAAGTTAATGGAAGTTCTCTGGGTAGATCAAGATATGGACAGATTTTGTGTGTAACAGTGTGTGGTGATTAAAAATCTTTGATACAGTAAAAAGCTGTGAGGTTCATTATGCTTCTAAGGGGCCTGGATTAATAATGCTTACAGTATTTAAAGCCTAAAGTTTATACTTGCTACTTTAAAGTCAGCTATTAACATTGTGCAGCATTTTATTAAAATGGTGACACACTGCTAGGGGAGAGCTACCTCCATTTTCAATGCTATATTTTGTCACTATTGTAATGTGAATAGATAGAAGGCAAGGCATCCCTTTCCATTCCTGTCTGTGGTGAAGCCAATTCTCTGAATGTTTGCTAAAACTGATGTATCAATCTGACTGACTGAGTCTCCTCCACAATGCAGCATGCACTTTTAGGAAAGTGTGTGAAGACCACAGGAGGACCTATGAGAAGAGTTGTCCGGCAGTCATAAGGATTGAGCTGGGGATCTCTGAAGCTGAKAGCAGAGCATATTCCAGGAAATCAGTGTTCTGAGCACCTTACCAAGGATCCCTCTCSCAAGTAAATTCACAAGCCATTTGCCTGCCCTGTGTGTACTGCAGATCCAGCTCAGATTTATGCAGACATTGCTAAGGCTGACTACACAAAAGGAGTTTGACCCACGTGCTGAAAGGCAGACCTCAGTAATGTGTACACTTAGAACACACACAGTAAGCAAAATTACAGTAAACTCGTCTATTTTCATGAATACTTGACTGAATGTATCACTTGAAGATATGTAACATACTGGAAATTAAAAAAAAAAAAACCCTCCCAACATTTATTCAGCTCTTCACTTTTCCATGTTAAAAGAATTGTTTGTATTGTGAAGGTAATTTACCTAGTGGTCATCAAATTTTACAAAGAGCAAGAAAGTTTTTGTGAGCTCATAGTTGTTAAATGCAGCATTTTCTATTCRTGGCTTTTGAGAAGAAAGGTTTTATTTTAAAGTTGGTTTCACACAATACAAAAAAATTGTATATACCAGTAGCTCTACATTTTATCTACATGCACACACACCCAATCAATACTTCATCTTAGACAGGGATTAAATGGCAACCAGCCTAGAAATCTTCTAGTTATTTCCTGTACTTGCAAAATCGAAAGAATGGAATTACTTATTCTGTGGACGTACAAGAAATGCCCAGTGAATTGGAAACAAGCCAGTATCCTTTTCCCCGTCCATCAGGGACACACCAACCCTCAGGACAAGGTGCTATAGAGGCACTGCCAGGTCATGTTACATGCTGGCAGCTCACTCTTAGGTTCCTGTAAGTATCTTTCCACCGAAAGAGGATCTCTAATTATAGCAACCATTWTATTTTTAAGCTGACATGTTTGTGAGAAAATTTTGTCCAATGGATGGTGGATTCATTTTCCACCAAATTGTGCAGTTCATAATAGACTGTTTTGGAAGGAGTGAAAGCGTCTCTTGGAGAAAAGGACTCTTTTTGGAAGGATGGTCTCCATCCACATGGTAAACTGAATAAGCTAAACTTTAAGAAGGAATGGTTTTTTAGTTTTCTTCTGTGTTTCTGTTGTTCTCAACAAAAACACCTTGATTTTTTCCCTTCTGAATTAATGAATTAAGCTAAACTATTCTGTATTTGTTAATCACCTCTGATAGACATCAGTATGACACAGAATTCTTACTTTGATCCTCTTGCTCTGCCCAGAGGTCCCTTGAACTGGACAAAATAAAGGCTAGTTGGCAAAAATGCAAAAGAAAAGGACACACACGCACACACACACACACACACTGGAGTATTTTTGCAGTTACAAGCTAGTTCACTAAAAACAGATACACAGCGTAAAAATGGAGACGGAAGTTAATGAAGGTGGGGGGGTACATGTGTCACATTATTAGCAATGCAAAAGACCAGCTTAAGCATGTGTTTCACTACATCAACTATAAAAAAGAAAAGGTGCCTTTTTAGCAAGTATGCACAGAGTTTGCTTAGTTATTTCTAAGAAAAAAAAGAACACTTTACTATCTTTATCCTATATTACAGTCATTATTACTACCTTTTTATAAAATGTAAACCCTTCCTTGCAGTTAAGATTWACAGAAGTCATCACCTTTGTCCACTCCTTACATAATCAGTCCATGGTGACAAAAATAAACTGATTCAATTTACTTTTTTTTTTTTAAGCAATTATTGATATGTTATGGATTATTAGTTTGTGTGTGGCAGAAATAGTGGTCAGAACTGCACCACGTGAAGCTGAACTGCAGCACAATGCTTGAAGACTGGTGCTGGGTCTGCAGTACTGAGAGGTCTTGAAGCATCATGTAATGTTGATGCACGCAATTATTTTATCTCCTTCAGAACTATTCAAGCCACGTACGTCCACCACCAGCAATGGACAGCAAAGCTCAATGAYGGATTTCCCAAACAACTGCAAAATTGTGCTTACTTATCCCCATCAGATCTTGTTTCTTTATAATATTTCTTGACTAAAGATAAGAATGGAAGGTAAAATTTGGCAAGGCAGTTTTCCTTCTACTAGTGAATAACTGGTGAATCAGATCACCTGTACAAAGTGGTATTTGGTAAATTGCACTGTCCTGGGAGTATTGCTACTCTGAAACATGACAGACATGAAGCCTATTACCTGAAGTTGCTAAAATGTGATGTTATCAAGACTAAACTACTATTTTTTTAAGCCAGTATATTACAGTATAAATGTGTTGCATACCTGTTTCTATAAAATTTACTGCCATGAAAAAAAGAATAATAATCAGGATCCCCAGAGTGTGGCATTTGTCCATCTGTCACTTGTATACGCAATACAGACCTCGTGCTGAGATTCCACTGAAGGAACAGCAATTACCTGCCGGACAGACCAGGAGCCAAGAGAGATGGTAAACCAGAGAGGAAAGAGCACGACTGTGCCACTCTGCCCCTTGAGAGTCCCAGGGCTGCAGGGCATCAGCCTGTGGGGTCATTCGCTGCTGACCCCGTTTGTGGAGGGCGTGGGGCTCTCTCGGACGGGAAGCAGGTCATAGTGGCACGGAATGTGGCTGTTTTTTGGGAGGTCATAGGGATCCTGGCCGAAGCGCCCGCTGCTGYTGCCGAATGCACCCTGGACAACACTCACCGTGGGCTCTGTGAGACAAAACAACACGATGCACTCAGCATCAGGGACAGCAAACACAAGGAAAACACTGATGTTKCAGTTCAATTTCTGCTTCAGTAGAGATTCCTTGTCATGCTGAGTCCTGAAAGGCAGGTTTAGAAACACAAGCTGGTGTTTTGGCTTCAGGCATGCAGTGGGGCCATGCCATGAATGCACAGAACCAAGTGGACCAGTATCTCTTCTTTATGTGTGGGCAAATTGAAAAAAGACCCAAAAACTAAAAATGAACCAAACAAAAAGAGCCCCAAAGAAAAATACCCATACAAACAAAAAAAACCCAAAAAACTCACAAAACAACAACAAAAGAAGAAAAAGAAAAACAAAAAAACCCCACTCCACCCAACCAAAAAAAAAACCCCAAACCCTCAACAAAACACCCCCCCAAAAAACCAAAGAACCCAAACAAAAACCCCCACAAAACAATAACCAAAGAAAAAACACCCAAAAAAAAACCTCCCAAAGAAAAAACAACCCCCCCCAAACAAAAAAAAAGAAAAAACAACCTCCTCAAAACAAAAATCCCAACCAAAAAATCCCAACCCTCCCAAAAACCAAAACAACCCCCCAAAAAAAAATCAAAACAAAAAAGAACCCCCAACCAACAAAAAATCAAAACAAAATACATAAACAAACAAAAAACATGTTTAATTTGGGGGTTTTAATCACGGCCTTATAACAATCCTTAAAAGCACAATGGGGATGATGAGGACTTTAGTGATCTTGAATTGCCGATAGGAAAGGAAAATGTGTCCTGTGACACGGGACACCGTTTATTGCAGTCCAGAGATGGTCAGGATTGCTGCCACTCCACAAGACCCCACATTTTTTTGTATCTAAAGAAATACAGTAACTAGGCAGGGCCCATATTAGTGGAATATTATGTCTGTGGGTGAAGATGCCATTTTTTTCTGACCAAGGGAAGGAAACAGAACTTTCCCATCCCTCCTATACACTTATTCCAGCTGTGTTCAATCCAACCTAGAGCTGAACTATATAGCAATCAAATRCTAAGCTTATGTTACGCTGTAAGGTTAAAGAAAGGCTCTCAGACCAAGGAAATTCTGAGGTGCCTGTAGGTTACAGAACAGAGCTGAAGGTATTTCAAGCCCTGTTCGTGTGAATTACATCAAGAAGGTAAGGTGGTTATTCTGGCTTTTGAGAAGAACACAAAATCTGAACACATAATTTTGATTTTCCAGTGATTTTTTTCATTTGATTAAACTGAATCAAAGAGTAAGAAGTCCTGTGCCCTTTATTCKTAACCGCCAGCATTTAGAGGTGGATTTTGTTACCTACCAACTTCATACACATTCTTGTTGGCTGTGGCAGAGCCGGCGATTTCAGCGTAGGGGGAGTCACGACGGGCTGGGGACTTCATTTCAACGTAGCCACATTCTGAACTCTTTGGCACCAGAGCTGGTGGGTCTTTGATCGTAGCATAGGGGTTCTCAGAGCTGCTCAGTGAGCAATTACTTAAATTGTATTCAGAGTTCTTCACCAGATCTACAGGAAAAATGTGTYACTGTCTCAAGCATGCTACATATTATGGACATTAATACCAAAAAAAAGGGTGTTCTTTACTGCTGAGTTCTAACAAGTAACTCAGAAATAAATATTTAAATGGCAACTGGCTGTAACACTTCAAAATGACTGTACAGCAATTAATGGAAGCACCTCAACCGCTATGCTCTTTAAGGGCTTCATCTTGCCATCAGCAAATTACTGTTGCAAAGCCGGAGCATCTTCAATTCCTGCTTAAAATGGCAGCTAGCATTATGTAAAGATAATGTGCAGAATCAGTATTTAACAAGCACTTCAGAGCACTTCCTGCCCCTTCAAGTGCTGAAATCATGACATTATTAAAATACGGGATCTGAAACTATTTCCAGGAACAATATCTGGACTTCCTTAGCTTATTTCTGACTCCATATCCAACAAGAGACTGACTTCGGTGGACCTTTCAGTGGGTAGGTGCTCATAATTGTGACTCACTTGAACAAGACTTTCTCTAATCACAGAACTGTAGAATTGTTTAGGTTATAAAAGATCTTTCAGATCAATGAGTCCAACTGTTTTTGTAGCACTGCCAAATCCACCACTAAACCATGTCCCTAAGTGCCAAACCTTTAACATCTTTTAAATCTCCCTGGGGATGGTGACTCCACCACTTCCCTGGGGAGCCAGTGCTTAACAACCCTTTCAGTAAAATTTTTCCTGATACCCAATGTCTTTCATGTATTGAGGAGCCCAGAACTGTCCCCAGCCCTCGAGGTGTGGCCTCAGCAGTGCCAGCACAGGGACGGTCACTGCCCTGCTCCTGCTGCCACCCCATGGCTGGGACAGYCCAGGGGCCAYTGGCCTTCTGGGCCACCTGGGCACCSGAGCAGGTGTAATAAAACAGGTGTAATAAATCACTCTGGCATTTTAATTGTTCCCTGTTATACACAAGGGGAAAAAMCAGCTGCTTTTGTCTGTGTATTTAACTCATCATTCATATGGACTTTGCTACACCATTTCCATTGTTTGTATATCCAGGCACCCCTGGCATGCCTTGCTCAAGTGCCACAAACAGTGACACCAGTGACACCAGCATGGCCCAGTGCAAGGTCTTATGAGAAAACAGAATAATTCAAAACATCAAAATATCAGATCACTACCCTGAATTTCTGAAACTTTTCATTATTTTTTGTGTCTCTGTATTTTGATATCCTTTCTAAAGGCCTGCAATGGATGTGGTGAAGGTTTGTGGTTGTTGGAAGCAATTGGAATTGTCTCTTAAAGCCTTTCAGCAGAGACAGTTGAGTCCTAACCTCTTCTGCTGGCTAGAATTGAGCTCTGCTGTGAATCAATGTGATACATATGGGACTTAAAATGTCTTGGTTTGTTGTTTTTGTTTTTTCAGAAATCCAACAACTTCTCTTCAAAAAGAAAAAAAAAAAAATATGCCAGCGCACAAACCAATCTCGCATTGATTCAGTGTCTAGGAAAAATTTACTCCAGAGTTATTTTTATACTGTCTTCACCCAGAAACCAAAGGTAATTCAGAAGAATAAAAATAATGTCTATGTCATTTTATCTAAATACACCAGAAAACAACCTCACCTTTCAGGGACTTTCCCACATATCCCCTATCGAGTCCAAAAGCTCCTGCAAAAAAATGATACAAAAACCAGAGTAGTTGTAAAATCAAAGAAAATGAAAGTGATTAGACAACAGCTTCTAAATGTTTCAAAGTTGCCTTTGGACTCACTTCTGCCTTCATTGAATAATTCCCTCACAAGCACTGTGGAACTGCCCAGGATGGGGATACAGAAGGACTTGTTACTGTTTGCTTGCACACTATGCAACGGAAACAGGCGACGTGGTTAAAGTCATAAGGGACCATTAAATTGTCAAGTCTGACCTCACATATCACAAGCACATCTCAAATTTAATTCAATGATGAATCAGTGTGATAGATCATTGTGAAATATCAGATGACAAATATTACTTTTGTCCCAGCTACTCTTGAATAAGCCACTTGGATTAAACCTGGATCAACCCTATCTACCAGAAAGGCATCCCACCTTGGCTTGAAAATCTCAGGATGTGCAGAGTTCACTCCAATTCTTGAAGCTCTGCTTCCAAATTTAATCATACCTGAATCAGGACCATCCTGTTCCAGTCCCAGTGGCCTGAACACACCACACCTGAACATACACCTCTGCAATTACCTGTTTCTAACAGATTTCTCTCAATAAATGCAAACAGCAGTGCATGATAGCTGTRTTCAGAGACCTGGCACATTCCTGGTCACTGATCTATTCATCCTGATCACTGATCTACTCAAATAGCATTGACCGATATGGGGAGCAGATTTTTGAGTTAGGGTGAATTGTGGTACCATGTTAGAAGCTTTATAAAAGTCTAAAATCCCTTTATCTATGCACTATCTAAACAAAATGCAGTTTTCTAGAGGGCAATTTTATCATTTAAGGAGAGCATAACCTAATTAATTTTATTCCTACCCCATCTTTATTAGATCTGTTGTCAGCTGTTCTGTTGTTTTAGCAAGTTTAATGCGCAGGTCACCAGCCTTGAGTTACCCCAGCAATCTTATCTGATCTTCTAGGAAATCAGACATAATATCAGCATTCATACAGTCCTCTGGAACCTCCCTGTTACTCAACATCGCTTCTTTGGGTTAACCACAGAAAATATCTCTGAGGAGCATTTACTGTGAGTGCAAAGGCACTAAGAAAATATAAAGCTGAATATTGAGTATTATGATTGAAACCTGTTCCTGAAAAAGAAAAACCCAAACCAAACACAACTGATCTGATCCCGAGTTGTGGTTTGACCAAGACTGGGAAGAGCAAGAAAAAAAAAAAAAAAAAGGCTGCATACTGTTGTTCTGAATCCCAGAATCTGATACATGTAAATACCAGAAATGAAGGTAATTAGAGTATCTGAATTATACTGCCACTGAAAGTCCCTCTTAAGGCTCTCACTGGTCAGTGCAGTACAGCCTTTTTGGAATGCATGGGACTGGAAAAGGATGAAAAGGCAGCAYAAAGCAGGATACAGCAATTCTCTCACCACTTCTTGGGAATTTTTCTTCTTGGAGACAACACTCTGTCTTTTAGCAGACAGAAGGGACAGCTGGGAGGATCCAGCATTTACATATGAAGCAGTTCAGATAATGAAAAAATACTTTTTAAACCACTGATTGCATTTTGTGGTGATTAAAAAAAGAACATATGCAACCTTTCATTTATTAAGTCAGAATCAGTAATTTCGTCAAAGCAGACCATTACTGTAAAAAACCCATTATTTCATCAAATTAATCCATAAGCAGATCTTTTAATAAAAATAATATGAGGTATTTTACACATCATGTCTGCACTGGGCATTAAATTGCTCCACTATTCCTCACAAGAGGTCACTTTTTTATCTCTTAGTGCTTTAAGGGATGCATCCCACACACAATGAATAACATTCGCATTCTCTTTTTGGTTGTTTTGGTTGTTATTTTTTACCAAGCTCATTGAGGTAGCCGCCRTGTTTCCAGTCTGCTGGCAGGGTTCCTGTGTAGTCCATGACAGCACCTCGTTTTCCAGGCTCCATATTTTTCAGGTTCACAAAGAGCTGACTGGTTTTTGCCTGTTTCCAAGAAAGAAATAAAACTGAAACTGGTGGACAGGTGCTGAAGTGATAATTGGGAAGACCAAAAATAAGTCAAATAGGAGAGATTAGGGAACAGGTGAAAGAAACTACAGACTGATTGTCAGAGAAGTTTGCATATTTTTATGCTTTACCTTTGCCAAAGTCAGTCGCTCCATGTTGGTGACATGAGGGGGGCTGGAGCACTGAGTCAGAGTGTGATAACTGGGGTTGGAGAAATAGTGGCTGTTGACATTCCCACCATTGGTGTGAGGGATGGTTTCTGAAAAGGAACGAAAAGAAAATGAGCAACTGAAAATTACATGGCATTGCTTAAGCTAAGTTTTTGACAGTGCTGCACTGATTTCAGAATCTGATCTAGAGTTTCTTAAAAAAAAGCCAACCAACAAAGTGTCTTTTATTCATTCAGAGGAATTAGAGATATGGGGCAATAAGTGGCAAGTCATGCCCTCACTTCCAGCAAGGAGCATTCCCAAGTGTAACTTGATAACTCCTCTCTCTGCTGCGGTCCCTTACTCTATTTTTCCTTCGTAGTCATCATTATTGTCACTTATGCCATCAAACTTGTACCAACATCTTCTGGTGCTTCAAGAAGACCAGGGCCTTTGCTGATTTGCTTTTTCTTGACTCTGACAACTTCAGCTGCTGACAACTTCAGCTGCTGCTTTCCTCAACAGTGCTATTCAGAAGGCACCACTGCGTGAAGTTTCCTGTACCCACTGAATCTCAACTCACAGGCACTTTAACAGTTCAGAAACTTCTGTTTGTTTCATTGCTCCTTCTCTTAATTAGTTTCAAACTTGAGCCCCTTTGCTCTCTGCTTCTCTGAAGAATCTTAGAGATAGTGTGAAATCTTGACTTTCTGTACTCTTTCTGTATTCAAGCTGTTGGCATTGAATTTCAAGTTCCTTGTAGAAACCAGATTTTGCAGCACTCCAGTTGTAGATAAGASCCGAAGAAAAGGAATGTCCATGTTTAATGCAGAAAAAACATTTGGGAGTGCAAAATGTTGCACAGTAAAGAGAGGTAAGTGGTCACTTCTCTTTATCATTAACACATTTCCCCAGGGTGAGCCACCTTCATGGTATCAAAAGCAGAAATATGTGAATTCAAGCCCTGTTAAGAGCAGATCTGAGCAAAAAGCTAAGAGATGGAGGGGGAAAAAAACCCGTGTCCTAAACGTCACTTACCCGAAATGGTGTAATCTGCATTGATGACCCTCATGGCAGGGGTGTAGGTCACGGTGGGCATGTGAGTCTCCTTCCCTTTCTGCTTCTGCCTGTAAATGATGAACAGCACCAGCAGGAACAGCACAACCAGCACCAGAATGATGATTCCTGCTATGGCTCCTATCTGGTAGGAGTCAGCGGGGAGGGCAGTGCTGGTACGGCTTAAACTGTTCAGGTTTCCCACGATAATTACACCAGCTGGAACAGAAAGAGAAATGACAATAAAGTGGCATAAATCCAGGGGGGTCACATGGCAGGAGCAGGAGACAAAATTTCACATCCAAGTCTGTGAATTATTAAACTCTGTTTAATAATGCCCTATTAGGACTGTGTCAGAAACTGAGCTCAGCCTTAAGGGAAAACACTCAGAATCTTCACAGAAAGAGATTTGAAAAAGCAAGAACATGCTATGGGCAAAAAGCACAGGGCAGCTAAAGCCTATACTCCCTCAGCAACTTTTAGCAGCACAGCCCTGTATTCCATGCAATAGTCACTCAGGTGCTTTGTTCCAACTAATTATCACTGAGGCATCTAATTTAAAGCCCACAAAACAGACATAATTTGATAGAATGGGCTTCTTAAATACACCTGTCAGATATATTTAGTGAATGATACAGAGATGGTGTTTAATAGGTGAATCCAGTTCCTATGTGAAACAACTACAATAATTTTATTTCATCTGGGCTTTACCTTGATCACACCTGGCCCCTTTCCATCCCGGGCTGCAGTAACAGGTGCCTGTGATGTGGTCACAGGTGGAGTTGTTCAGGCAGTCACAGATCTGGCGGCAGCCGTACCCATACGTGCCCTGGGGACATTCTGCAAAGAACAAAAGCAAACAAAAACTCGTTTAAAGTTTTGGAATTACAGGTCTGCAGCAGCATGCGAGGCTAACCCCATGCACGCTCCTGTTTGTGGTCAGCAGGTGGCAATGTGTCATTGGCCTCAGATCGCTCCTGGAAGGGTTCCTCAGCATGCAGAAGAGAGAGAACTCGTACTTAAATGTGAATCCATCCTCTACATGCAATGATGCTGAGATGGTGCAGTGAAGAATCAAGGCACAAAAAAAACCCTCCAAAAAGCAAAAAGGGTAGAAAGCAGTGAAGAAATGGGCAAGGTGTGACATAAAGAGTCAGAGAATTCAGATCTCAGTGCTTGAAAAATCAGGTAATCACACAGGTGGAGCCAAACCCCTGGATGGTGTCCTGTGGTGCGACAGATGGGCTGATGTACAAGAGCAAGAGCAAAGTGAGTCTAAAATGCACCACACATTTATAGAAAAATAAAGCTGCTGCCCACAGCATGCTTTGTAGACACTATTGCATGTAGACACTGAAAAGCCACTGACTGGAGAAAAATGCTAAATTATGGATAGTAAGATAATTGGGAGTACTGTACTTAACTRTTTCTCTCCCTGGATATTTGAATAYGATACTTAACTACAGTTAATTCAAAGTGTCTCCCTGGTGGAGAATTATCCTACATGGATAAAAATTATTTCTTTTATAGTGCCACCTCTTTGTACTGAGCAGGTGTGACCTGTTACATTATAGTATTCTGATGGTTTTAGCAAATATGGTATTTCTTCACCTTTTGAGGCTCAATTTTCTGAAATTTCTCAAGAATTCTGCCAACTGTATTTGCTTCTTTTTGTCTTTCAAAAAGTATCTAACTTATTTTTCATGTGCTCCTAACTGGGAATAATTTATAAAATAACACAATGGGTGCCAGAGAGTGTTCTTGCAGTCTTGACAAATCCCAAMTCAAGTGAAAAACTTCATGTTTATGTGCCTCCTCCTTCACTTGATTACACTCAATAAAACAAGATAATAAATACTGAAGTAAATGGATGGGCAAAACCCATCATATCRTAACATATTTTGGCATTTTAAGATCCAAATTAGAATGAATATCAAAACACTTAGCTTAACATTGTGAAATCATTATTATCAACTTGAAGAACAAAATACAAAATCTGGAACAGAGTTAAATTTGCCAAATTATTCAAGGTGATGTTTTGACATCAAGAGACTATCTTTAAAGATAAAGTTATCTTTTCCTGAACATTACTGATGTTTTGAGGATAAACAGATGTCATCTGTTTATTTTGCACAGATGTGGGAGCATGGCCCACTAAAGTCAGCAAAGGTGGGACACTCCACGCTCACAAGCCTCATTATTCCTTTAATTCTGTACAACATTGTACCACCACTGATGCCAGTGGAGTTATTCCTGATCTTCCTGAGCAGAGAACCACACATATCTGAAAACAAAGTACCACCTACCAGGCTTCCACAATCCAGCTGTGCAGTAAAATCACACTGCGAAGATTAATTCATCCCCAAGCACTGATGTGTCAGTTCTTATCTCTAGTTTCCCAACTATTAGCTGTCATTGTGGTTTATGCCAATGGACACATTTTGTTGCATTCAAAGGACAATAATGACAATTCCCTGGATTCATTTTGTTGCTTTTAGTGATTGGGTGTTCCCTTAATGTCACGCCCAAAGCGACTAAAACGCAGTGCAAGGAAACAGCCGCCAATGACAATCTTAACAACTTAATTCTGTGGGGTTTTGACTGCTTGGGGAAAGGCTGAGGGCAGATCCTGAAGCTCTCAGCCCATCAGAACTGCCCCCAGAGCCCAGAGGCTGTGTCCCAAGGTGGAGGTGGTGCTCACTGTGCTCGCAGTGTCGCCCCATGAAGCCCGTCCGGCACGTGCACTGCCCGCTGATGTGGTCGCAGTCGGCTCCATTCTGGCACTGGCAGATCAAGGCACAGTCCTTCCCGAAAAACCCCAGGGGACACCCTGCAATGCAAGCAGAGGGAGGGAGTGAAACAGCTGCTCTGGGAGTGGAACATTCTGGTTCAGGCTCCTGAGATGGGGTGTTYTGTCAGCACAACAGACCAAGACCTGCCTTGCCTGAAGTGTTTACAATACATGCTCGGCAAAAACTGTGTAAAAATGTGGCTGGGAAATTGTACAGCCAGCAGAGGTTCTGAAAAGACAGCAGGGAAAGCTCCTGGATTAAACGGGCTTAGGAAGAGATTTGAGGGAGGAGAAAGAAGGCAGTTTGGGAATCTGTCCATCAGTCAGTGAACCTTTGCACAGATTTCCTTCATAATCTATGTTGAAGCATTAAAAAACCAAAATTACTAAYATAATGTACCTGAGCTACTCACAAAGAAACCATTTCAATGTGAAGAAGACACACCACAGCAAAGAGATCATTATTCACCAGCAGGAAGCAAAAAAACCCTCTGATAGCTGACAGCTGAACCAGCATAGTGAATGTCTTCCAGAACTGCATCCATATGGTCCTGTAATGTCTCTGTTATTTCTTGCCACTATGACATTACTCATTTGAAACAGGAGGGTTCTRGTTTTATGGAAAACATGTATTTGAACACTGAATGCGCAACAGTCAGTAGTCATATTTTTCTTGAGGTCAAAGATAGGCRTTGTGGCCAGGATTACAGTCAGTAAGACAACATGAATGGAAAGTGAATCAAACTCAAAGTGTAGTATGATAAAGACAAGAAGCCCATTTTATTGATATTTATTTTGAAGAAATGTTTATTTCTCAAACTTTGTGTGAACTCTTAGCCAGCACATAATGAATGCCACATACCTACACACCCAGTTGCTGCACAGCTATTTTACTTTAACAAAAAATTCTTGGGGAAAGAAAAATCAGTATTAATGTATTTTTAAATGAAGAAAATTCCAATAGAAATTATGATGCTACAATCTAGTGAAATCATCTTTCAAGGTTCTAAATAAAACAGTTTCTCAAGCAGTATTGGAATTACACGTGCTGAGCTACAAGCTGCTCTGGAGGATAATTCAGAACGAACACAAATTTCACTTACTCTGCGTGCAGTAAAGGCCAGTCCAGCCCGGGGTGCACTTGCACTCCCCATCGTAGGCACTGCAGAAAGCTCCATTGTGGCAGTTGCACGTGTGGATGCAGTTTGGTCCCCAGTGGGAAGGTGGGCAAGCTGTAAGGACCCAAAGCAATTAATTAACCTCGAGTGACAAAGGTTCCTTGATGCACATGAATAGAGCTGCTTCCATTCACACACCAGCGCTGCTTTGTTTGGTGTTTGCTGCTTCGCTCCCAACTGCATGTTTTGGGATGCTGTATTTTGAGCAAACAGCCACAGATTTATTCATTTATTTCAGCCGAGGCACCATTTTACTCCAGGTAAAAAGTGCTGGAAAATGTTAAATGTGTGAAAGATGCACACTTGATAAACTCAGTAAATAGGACATTTGTAGCAGCTTTCTCACAGAGAAAGCCATTAAGTTTCCTTCCCTCATTTATTTTTCAATCTGCAGTCAAGGGCATACAGATTTTAAATTTAAAAAGTGAAGCAAAACAAGAGAGGGTTGAAACTTGTACACAGCCTAAAGCTTTAGATCCAATACTGGGCTTGCTTCTTGTGTTACCACCATTAAACTCTATGTATTTGCCTAAATGTGGTGAAGATCATCAGGTCTGCGCCTTAATCTGGTTAACTCAGTTCCTTCCATGGGTCCAATATCAATATAATATTTCTAAAACCCAAGTAATTATCTTCAGAGCAAAGATTATTTTGCGCACAATCATGTCAACTCATTAYGAGACAGAATTTACTGGCTGCTTTGGAAATGTCATGATAGATGAATCTGATGCTATGTACTGCCACTAGAACTGTGAAGTGGTTCCAAAATACTAATTACTATTCAGAGACAGTGAAAGATAATTTTCTTCATGGTAGAATATCACTAAGTGAAGAGGGTACTCTAAGAATAGACCCTTTCTGTTGAGTAGGATTCTCATCTTGAGGATTTTTTTTTCCGCTTTAGTAAAGAAAGTACTACTTTAAGTAGCACCTTAAGTAGTATTTTAAAAATAAGTAGTAAAGTAAGTAATTCTTTAAAAATAGTTTCATAGAAGTAGAACATCAGAATTTCACAGGAGAGAAGAAACAGTCACACACCGAAGCCTTGGTTTTATTCCTGTGTAAATTTAAAAGGTTGGTAACTTCTTGTTGTTTTGTACTGATCTGGTTGTCCACACACCTGTCTGAGACCAATAAAACTCCTCAGGCCCCTAAACATTTATATAATGGTTCATGAATCTGTGGACTGAAATCTTCCAGTGTATCATCTTTTTTTCCCAAATTTCAGTTCATTAAGAATTGTATTATGATATACTGGAAAAAAGCACCAAGTTATTTTCACTTCAGTTGTGTCTTGTAATTATTTTTATTATTGTTCTGCATTTGAATTTAGTGGTCAGCTAAGAAGGAATGTAAATCACACGCAGGCGAAAGGTTAGAAGTTTATAAAAGGTCGCTGGCTCTGAAAGAAATTAATGGAATCATTMTTTTCCATGCGAACGAAAGGCCTTTATACAAAGCAAATAAACTTCCTCTGTTATGGTCCGTGAGCACAGCCTCAATAAACACTTCCATTCATATTGCTGGCACCATTTTCTTGATATTGATTCACTGAGTGAGTCCCTCCTCCTCCTAAATACCCCTATTCTGCTGCTTTCCCAACTACCTACTTATTTTACCATAAAAACAGGGACTGTTGTAGCCACTGACTTCCACAGGAATGGGCCCAAGATTTATTTTGGTATCACACTGGGTTGTGCATGCTAATCACTTCACAGAATTTAGCTAGAAAAGTTGTTTTTTCAGTTTTTTTCCCCCCAAACTGACCAGATGTTACCCTGCACTTGCAYGTAGCCAGTTAACCTGGGCCAGGCAAACTGTAAATGATATGAATTAATGAGCCATGTTATTAAAAAATGCACCTCCCTGGAAACCCCAGCACAAATTCTGATGTATCAGGGTGTGGTGCAGCTTCTTTTCTTCACACAAAGATGGGTTAACTGAAATTTTAGCACGTGTGTATTTGAGACTGTGTGTATTTTAGTACCTCATGGGGCTGGATATGCTTCTTGTGAGAGTTTTCCTTGAGATAATTCTTTCTTCTAATTAGTAAATTGTATAGACCCACCCAGGCATATGGAGAGCAACTATTTAATAAAATAACTTTATAAAAAATAATGAAATTAGAGTTTTCCCTTCTTCTTTTTAAGTCAGTAATGAAGAGTCTACTGAGTTCAGAGCACCAATACCATTGAGGCAGAATGACACTAAAAATGCCTGTCTGTGAAAACATTTATAAAAGGAAGAAAGAAAAATCCATCACAAAGTTACAAGCACTTCAACAAAAGCCATAGTGAAAAACTTCTTAAGAAAATTATTGAAATGCTCAGTGGGAACAAGGATGGTTGTGCAGCCAGAGCACTAAATGTGTCTGAGAAAATCTCAGCTTTGTTCCTGGCCTGTTCCTTTTTCCTTTAAAAAAAAAAAAAAAAAAAAAAAATTCTCATTTAAAAATTCAAAGGATCATTCCTATGTCTTAATTTTACTTTCAGAACAGCCAAGACAGTGCCTACTTAATTTTGTTTAGAAATTCAATAATTCAGAAGTTGATTCTAGCCATCTCTGAATTTCAAATGAAAAGCAGAGAAAGGAAAGATGACTATATAAAAATAAT
>NW_026623582.1:314094-323362 GCF_030028575.1 Malurus melanocephalus | reverse complement strand
TTCAGAACAGCCAAGACAGTGCCTACTTAATTTTCTTTAAAAAAAAAAAAAAAAAAAAAAAAAGGTAATTTAAATAGCTGCATCTTGATTATTTGTTCCAAAATTAAAGAGAGGGAAATAGAAAGGTGATACTTACGTTGAGAGCAGTCACTGCCAATCCATCCAGGGTAACACTGGCAGGATCTATCAATAGGATTACAAGTCCCATTATTGGTGCAGGTGCATATTCCAGCACAGTTCTTCCCAAATCTGCCACTGGGACATACTGAAAAAGAGACATTGCCAGAAACAGAACTCCTTAGCAAGCACAAGAAGATTTTATTTTCTTCATTTCAGGAGAAAACGACCAATATTTGGATCAAGAGAGGTTTTTGCTCAGTGTAATGTTACACTCAGGCATTATAAATTCTGGTGAGCACAAAACCCACAGTCACTACACAAATTTGAGAGTGCAGAGGGTTTATACTTAAGGATCAAACCTTTAAACGSATGAAGCTTTGTGATTTATAAACTGAACATTCCCTGACAGAAAAYATCTTTGGCTTTACAGCTCCCAGGTGATGGAACGGAAATGATCACAGCACTGGGTGTGTGCAGCCTGTGGAGTTTACCTTCATTGCAGAGGGCTCCGGTGAAGCCAGGCAGGCAGTCACACAGGCCGGTGATGTGGTGGCAGGGGCCGCTGCTGTGCACGCACTGCGGGCAGGTCTGGCTGCAGCGGTGTCCGTAGAAGCCCGGTGAGCAGACTAYAACCAGAGAGGACACACTGTCACACGCTGTCACTGCCCTGCAGGGCMCTTACTCCTGGCTGGACACTGGCCCTGCTTTCCAAGCCCATAGCAGCTGCAGCATGGTCATTGTTATTTGTACAGCTCGGTGATTTTACACCCCCAAAACAAGATCTTCTCCTTCTCCTCAAGGATTCGGTGTACTCTGGCTCATTTGTTGACATTCCATTACATGTCAAGCCACCCTGAACTCAGATAATGTCTGGAAGGCATACATACTTTATTTGGCTAAACAAGGACATCTTCTGAAGCACATCTGAAGCACAGGGAGAACAGTTTTTTCTCTAGATGGGTAAGGTCATCCTAGACCTTGATTCCTGCTGTGTTTCCTAACTTGGAATTCAAATAGCTGTTACTTCACTGGACAAAAAGCACAGATGTTTTCCAGGCAACCTTTCTTTTATGTGGTACAGTCACCCTAACTTCCAGAGAACCTAAGAGCAGAAATACAGATTTGTCCAGTTAATACTGATGCTGAAAGCATGAGTTTCTCAAAAAGAAAAAGGRRAAAAAAGGGGGAAAAAAAGGAGGCTGTTGCATAAAACCTCCTTCTTTGTTCATCTAATCCCTTTTTGGCATTTATTTCCTGATAAATTAGAATATTAGCTAATAGATCAAGAGAAATACCTGCCCAGCTGCAGTTAGCACTGACAAAACCACGCTGGAATCTTCTCAATACTTTAATTTCATTCAAGACTCAGTCTTTTAATTACACACTTGATACAAGCTATACGGCCAGATCTCTCCGGAGAGATTAACTTTTCCAAGTGAAATGGTGCCAAAAGGTCTTCCTGTTTACTGAAAAGGCACTTTCTGAGCAGGATCCAAATTATTTGGATGACCTTTGTCTTCCCAGCCTGCAGACAGTGCCTCAGAGAGGCACTGGACTGGAAGCCTCTTGTGCAGGTTATGGGCGCAGGTCCAAAACCCGAGGGAAGGTTTTTCCGTGGCTGAGTTACACTTGCTCTGCCTCTGCGTTCCCTGTAGGGCCCTCTAAGATGAGATAGTGACAATAATTGCTGGCCACAGTCAGAAATGCTCTGGGAATGCCAATGCCACACCAATGTGGGATTTAGCCAGGCCATGTCACAGCCTTCAGCTTGAAACTGACTGGTGGAACTTCACCTTCCTCTGGTTCTCCCTCTCCCTCCAAGTGACCAYTTCAGGTAATCTCCTGTCTTTTGAGCCTCTTTTGGAAGGCCCAGGAGCATCTTCATGTGTCCTTAATCCACCTGCTCCTGGATCACGTTTTCAGGAGATGTGCTCTGCAAACTGRGCTCCCCTCCAGCCTCACACAGCTCCCACTTCTCTTCCCTGAGCACCTTTCCTTCACAGCTTCAATGATTCAAACTGAAGGTAGCTGGGCTGCTGGCAAACTGTGACAAATTTTGGGAAGGAAGGCGTTATTTACCTCCCTGAATCTGGAATGATTTGCCTCAGTTCAGCTGTATTTCTCTTCCTGCAATTTGAATTTTATAGAGACAAGTTTTCCAAAAGGAACTACGGGTACATTTGACATCCTCTACTTACTGTGAGGCCTGCATCCACTGACTGCTTCCCTGCTTCCCTTYTGTGTTACAAAACAATTGTTAAAAACCAAATATAAACCAAGCCYGTGATTCCTAGCAGACTCAACTGGAAGTTTTTCAGTTTCTGAAACGCATGTACRTTTTGTTCACCTGTATTACAAAATTAACCTTCATCAGTCATGTTTGGAAGTGCTTTGGGATGGAATCCCCTGCTACATTTCCTAGAAAGTCACGTTTATAACAATGCCACAGCACAGACAGCAAATAGAAGTAAAGCTGTACCATAACAAGAACAGCTCTATGAGATGGAAACACTGGTTCATTTCAGATAGCCCTTATTTTTTTCCTATATATTCATGCATTTTGACAAAATGTGCAATCAAGGAGTGTTTCCCAAAATTTCACCGTACAATTAGCAAAGCATTGTGATRTATCATGAGAAGTCCAAGCAGCAGAGGTACAATCAGAGGTTTTTAAAGCATATATGTGGTCCTTACTTCTCTGGCAAGTGGTGCCTCTGTATCCTGGTGCACACTCACAGATCCCATCGTCTGGAGAGCAGGATGCTCCATTTTTGCAGTAACAGGGCAAGGAGCAATTGGGACCCCACTGTCCCTCGGCACAGACACTGTCACAGTGGATACCTGCAGCCACAAACAAAACATCTATGAAGAGTTTTTGTGCACAGTTGGGTTAAACCTTTGCTTCCCAAGACGACTGAACTTATAAACATAGCTCACACAACCTTTTTGTGAAAACATCACATTGGGAAAGTGCAACAAGATAAACTTGCATCTTCCCCCAGAATAATGAGAATAGTGAATTTCCCTCGTGTTCCAGTTTTGATGAGATGTACATAAATGGCTACTGCTTCCTCCACCATGGCTGTTTCAAAACAGCACAAGCTTAGTTTCAGATTTTATGTTTGGGAAGCGCAYGACAAAAAGAATTGCAGGAACTTTTCCTTCTGAGAATTCTTCGTGTCTGACATAATTTTGTATAATAATGGGGCGCSGGACGTTGAACGCTTTCTAATTAGTGGTGAGCTGATTGCTGCTGGGCCTCGCACTGAACAGAAAAATGCAGTGCACACAAAGGGTTTCCGAACACACCATGTGAGCATTCCAAAATGCTTAGCTGCCACAGTGTTAAGGATGCTGGTCAGTCAGTGCTTTGTTTAACTGGTTTTGGTATAAAATTGATTCTAAAATGGCCACAATCTGAATCTGTGCATACAGATCATAAAACAAACCAGTCACTATAAATCATCCAGTCACGGTTTGTTTGCTGGCTTCTGTTGTTTGTTCACTTGTCATTTTTCCCCCCACAATGCAGCAACATTAAATATMATTTTCCTGCTTTTTAAGAAGTGCTGTGCATGTTAAATGCCAGCAGGCACCACCATGGGGCTCAGACCGTATTGTGTCTGCAGCGCTTTGCATTAACAATCAAGTTTCATTGTAATGCCTCTCCTGAATGAACCCTCCACTGAGGGAAAAGTGGACTGGATCCAACCACAAGCATGTCTTGCTTTGTAAGTATTCCCAGCAAAATATGCCACAGGTTTGCTGGCTGCCAGAGTCCTAAAAAAAACCAAAACAGTTTTATGTGTGATAAAGGGGAAATAAAACACTTTTAACTCTCAACACCAAAACCTCCTGTTATTAAAAATCCTGAGAAATAATTACAAAGTTTGGTGACAGATCAGACACAGAGGCGACTCCTCAACGCTGCCAGCAAAACTTTGCAATGGTGCCCCTACCCAAAGACCAACTCTCTAATTAGAGGAAATGTGGATTTCCAGACTCTTGAACTGTTTTTCTCTCTGCAGGACAATCAACAGGCTGAAGAATCAAATACGTGTTTCAACAGATTGCACCAACCTGTGCCAGCAAGGCAGAAAAACACTTGACTTTAAAAATACAGATACWGACAGACAGTGCACAGGCCACCTCAAAGCCCTGATTGCACAATGACCATTAGTACTGACCTAAAACAATTCTATTGCCAAAAAATGGAAGGCTGCTTACATCACTCCTTTTCCACTTTCTGCCTGCCTAGACAATGGCATTCTGCTGTCCCCATCCACATCTGAAAGGCAGTACTGACTTGTTTCTCAGCAGCCCGGTTCAACTTTTTCATTAACTCCCCATTTATGGACAAACAGAGTAAAAAGAGTGCCTTGATTTTGAGGGATGCTGGTGCATGTGAGCAGTGTGACATCACTGCTTGCTTGTTTTTTTTTTCTTCTTTTTTTTTTTTTTTCAGAAACAAGACCACTTCTTTCTCCTGCTGCTTTGCCTGGGATTCCCAAATTTAAGAATTCGGGTTTATGAGTCTGTGTAAGCACAGGCAGAGCACCTCAGAGCCATGCCCACGCCAGAGTTATCTGCCACATCACACTCACAACTGCGCCCAGTGCACCCTRCTGGAGGAAGGACATTTTTCACAGCCTCACTGGGTTCCAGTGTATAATGRTCACTATTAACGAGCCCATGGTTGCCAAGAGCTACCAAAGTGCATTATCTGAGATTATGTAGCCCAGTGACATACAATAACACCAGGCTCAATTATGCTGCCCTGATCTGTGCACAGAGGATGCTTTATGACAGCCCAGTGTCCAAGGGTGCTGCGGGCACTGCGATGGGGAGGACAATGGGGCCCACACTGCACGGAGCCACGGGGCTTGAAACAGACAGCAACTAATGCTAAAAATGAAAAAATGGGGAAAAAGGCTTCTTCAGTACACATCAGGGAAAATTATCCCCCAGGGAAACTGAGAAAACCTGCCTTCCCTTTCCCACTTTCACCCCTCATGAGGAGGCAAAGAACGGCATCACTCGACTTAGCAAATAAAACAGTGTACAGTAAACATCACTGAGTAACACCGGTGACAACATAACATGCTGCAAGAAGACTGAATACAATTCCGCTTCATTATAATATTCACTATTCACACTAATATTCACTATTAACTATAAGCAAAATCAGTTTTGCTCCTGTATATGTCAAGAATGAACATAGCAAGGCAGAAATCATTCACTGATTTATTGCATCTCTACTTATTAAAGCAGTTTGCAGTCTCACTCATTCATGCTTAGGTAAGTTTGTAAAAATAACAAGTTGAATTTTGTATCTTACAGCTGTAAAAATCAAATGGGTATTTTTGAGAAAGAGCAAGTAAGAAATATTAAAAGTATTAAAACAAAATTTTTAAAAAATGAATTTTTAGAGTGATTTCCAGATGCTTTATATGAAATTTCAGCAAAGAAAGCTATGCTTTGACAGAAAAGCCAAAAATTATTCAGGAAAAAGAAGTATTTTGACTAGAACTTACAAAGCAAGATTTAGACTCAGGTTTTACAACAATGTTACCAACTGGTTTATGACTGCCACAGTTTCATGCAAGTATTAATCTCTTAGACAATTAAATTTTTTTTATTAAGTTTTCATGTTGGTTCTGATACTGATAAGGATATCTGCGAGAAAATGTTTTTGCCAGAGCTATGGACAAAGAGCTCTTTGATGGCCTCCACAAGTTGCTAGGCAATAGCTGAATGGTCATGATAAACTTCAGCTAAGCTGCTCTGCAGAAATGCTCGTGCATTTAATGCCCAGTGCTTTATGCTGGGGGCCTCACATCCAAATCTGCATTCCCCCAGCATTCGTAATTGCATGAACGAAGCGAAGAATTCTCAAGAGAYGCTGCCCCTGCCCTTGCTAGCAGAGTATTTACACACCCTACGTTACATTTTTGAGACACAATGATCCATCCAAGTCAGATCAGCAAAGAGCCCATTTGTTTTAGCACTTGAAGGGGAAAAGAAGAATTACCAATTATTTCTTACTCTCTTCTCTTATTATTGGAGTTAAGTGCTGTTTTCCAGCTTATTATGTTTCCATTASTCTGATAAAAGATTATCCAAACTTTAATGTATTTTTCTTTCACAAAGAACATGTATTTGCTGTACAATTTATCTTAACACACAAGGAATTTTCCAATACAGCCCCTCAGCATTAAACCCTATTTATATACAGGTGTACTTCCCAGGTGTCAGTGAAAATTGGATATTTAATGGCCCAAACTAAAGAAGGAAGAAGACCCTGAGAGCCTGGGGAAATCTTAATTAAAGCTAATGACACTTTCTYATTATGGTCCAAGAGCTCATCCTTGATATTTGAGAGAAACTATGGCTTCTGTTCAAGGCAGCTGCAACTTGTGATGGTGAGGACTGGTTTCCTAATTTCTCTGTCAAATAATGGACGGGCAGCCCAAARAAAAGGAAGTGGTGAAAAATGTCAGGGGCACAATTTAGAAGTACCCTCACTGTCTTTGAGGGAGGGAGGTGCCTTGCTCCACAGCTGAAGGCAGCCAGAGCAATTTCTAAAATATCTAAAATCRAGGAGCTAGTGAGAGGGTCAGAGATTTTTCTTCACTGCAGCAGCAGGAGAGACAACAGCTGCAAGTTTCTGGCAGGAAGGCAGCTACAAAAAATTGTCAACAAGAACATCGGAGTTTGAAGGCAAAGATCATTATCTGCAAATTTTATTGGAAGAATCCCTTCTGAGATATTTCTAGTGTCAATCTGAAGGCCAYGCTCTTGCCACACACTGCTGTCCATTCCACAGGTGCTCCTCTTCTATCAGTCTTTGGGCAGCCATCAGGAAATAACTCTTCTCCCTTTTTTAACTTCTTCATAGGTAGAAAAGAGATACACTTCATCACTGATTGGAAGCTATTTTTAATAAAAGGGTGGTTTTTCTTCCACATAAAGACCCAACACAATGCACAGACAGCAGAGACACAGACAAAGCAAAATCCAGATGTAGGGTGGGACCAAACCTCTTACTGGGGAATTCCTCTCCCTAAGTTTGAAAAGTAGATTTGTCATTTATCATGAGAGAGTGCTCAGATATAATTTCATTCTACAGCACATAAGAGTATTCCTCCCAGTGGGGCCTTGTCCTTTAGGAACCCATGGAAAACTGGTGACAATGGACAGAAAACCATGTTTTTTTKGAGAATCTTGGCTTGAGTGCACTGGTGCTCGAGCAAGAGCATGTTTTTTGGTCTAAAGGTGAGGAAGACCCAAGACAGAACTCTTCTAAGTGTGTTTTTCTCTTTGTAGGAGGGGAAAAAAAAGCATTTTCATGGAAAGCTGAGGGACAGGGCAGAGCTGCAGGCTCCCAGCGGGGTGGGTGTCAGATAGCAGGACCTCCCCCTGATAATCCAGCAACAAATGTGCCTCTCAGGAATACTGTCAGAGGCACATGGAGGGACACAGGAACAGCACATCTGGTGACGGGCGATCTGAGTAAAGCCAGCAGGTGTCCAGCACAGAAAAAGTGACCGGCACCCGTCCTGTGGGTGAGCTAGTGAGATGGCGGATGGTATTTCTGCATCTGTCCTTTCCACAAACCAGCGCCTTTGTTTTGGTGCAGATAGCAGACCGGTGGTATTCCATAATCCCTGGCATCACACAGCCCCCCCAAATCAATTTAAAAGGAACAAATGCCGTGACGTCTCCTCACAAATGCAAAGGTGCGGTAGAGCTGCACGGTGGGGATGTGTGATCAGAGCTCCCACATCACTAAAATTACAGTAGTAAACAAACTGYCTGGAGGAAAAAAAACTTCTGCCTATTTAATTAATAATTGATTTTAATTAATTGAATTACTTAAAATAATTTGATTAATGTGAAAMTTTGGTCTGTAAGAACATGACTACTCTAATCTTTCAGGCAACTTGGGAAAAATTTATTTTGGCAGCTGCTTGCAGAACGGATAAAATTAAGGGATGAAGCTCACAGTTACCATGGTGCTTGCTGGTTTGCTTGTTGAGAGAAGTGGCAGATGTACCTTTTTAATGGAAGTTAACTTGAAGTTTTGGGGTAATTTAATAGGAGAATTATCATTACCTATTGGGAGAGTATATTTTCTGTCTGTTTTTTCTGCTTTCTATTTAAATGGTTCTCATTCTTTTCCACTCTCTAGCTGTTGAGCTCCCTTTCACATGAAAAAAAAAAAAAAGTTATTTGTCAGATCCAGTGAAAATGTCAAGGGATGAGAGAGTTGGGGCAGACATCATCCTCTGCGTGGGCGGGATGTTTCTCATTTGTGCCATCCTGTCATGTGGCTCCTGGAACGTGACGGGATGGTCAGACTGCCAGGAAAAAAACATCACCCTTAACTCTTGCCTTCCTAAGCAGAGCTAAGCTGCTRCAGAGGGAAGACATGATGGAAACCACAAAAGAGGATTTCTAACAGGGGTCCTATAAAACAAAGTCACTTTTCCTTAGGATGAAACAGGACCCAAGGGAAAACCAGAAACCTAAATAAAAACAGAGATGTAATGAGAGCAAATTTTAGTTATTTCTCGAGTTGTTGTTGCTGAACCCGTGGGGAGCTGCAGCTCTGYCTGGAGGCTGAGGCCAAGCCTTCGTGCCCACACGAGCAGCTCAGAGCTCCCCCATACCCCGAGGTCACCGACTCACCCTCCCCACGGGGGGTTTCCTGCTCTCCAGCCTTATGGGACAACTGTGTCACTCCCTTATTTGCTTCTGCCAAGTTACAGAAACTGTTCCCTCTGACGAAATTCCCTGGGGAACTGTAGATAACTGCTCTCCTCACAGGGCTAAGGAAAATGCTRTGTTTAAAGTAAGTTTTTTGAAAGTATGTGTTATTTTGATGGGAAGTTCACCCCAGCATCATGGACTTATTAGTGCTTAAAAAGAAAAAATACTCACAAGTATGTATTTTTAAGCTTCCTCAAAAGTATTTGTTTTCTAACACCACCCTCCCAGCAGTTTGAAATAACTGAATTCTTCATCTGGTTTAGATAAGCATTAGACTGTTCAAAAATCAGTTTCTCCCTCTCTTTGTTTTTTAACTTGGTAGGTAACACTGTCCACCCTAAAGTACTGTGTCTGACGGTTACTTTCACAAATCCAA